>NW_028254113.1:0-49575 GCF_964263255.1 Lissotriton vulgaris
CGACATTAAATGCCTCCAAAGGTATTTAATTAACTTTCCCGAGCCCCTGGAAGCATGAAAATCACTTTAAACATGCTAATTTTAGCTCTAACACTGATGATCCACCTACAAATGTGAACTGACGTTCAAAAATAAAAACAGTTGAAAACGGACCATTTTCCCACATTTCTGAAGCATGACGTTAATGGGGGGTGTTATCTCTTTTTTGAAAATCAGCCGTTTTTGCTCGAACATTAAATGCCTCCAAATGGTATTTAATTAACTTCCCGAGCCCCTGGAAGCATGAAAATCACTTTAAACATGCTAATTTTAGCTCTAACACTGATGATCCACCTACAAATGTGAACTGACGTTCAAAAATAAAACATTTGAAAACGGACCATTTTCCACATTTCTGAAGCATGACGTAATGGGGGGGTGTTATCTCTTTTGTCGAAAATCAGCCGTTTTTGCTCGAACATTAAATGCCTCCAAATGGTATTTATTTCACTTCCCGACCCCTGGAAGCATGAAAATCACTTTAAACATGCTAATTTTAGCTCTAACACTGATGATCCACCTACAAATGTGAACTGACGTTCAAAAATAAAACATTTGAAAACGGACCATTTTCCACATTTCTGAAGCATGACGTAATGGGGGGGTGTTATCTCTTTTGTCGAAATCAGCCGTTTTGCTCGAACATTAAATGCCTCCAAATGGTATTTATTAACTTCCCGAGCCCCTGGAAGCATGAAAATCACTTTAAACATGCTAATTTTAGCTCTAACACTGATGATCCACCTACAAATGTGAACTGACGTTCAAAAATAAAACATTTGAAAACGGACCATTTTCCACATTTCTGAAGCATGACGTAATGGGGGGGTGTTATCTCTTTTGTCGAAAATCAGCCGTTTTTGCTCGAACATTAAATGCCTCCAAATGGTATTTAATTAACTTCCCGGGGTGAAGAAACCCTTTTTGAGAACTCAGAGTGAGTAAATTGGCCATTTTCATGCACTTTTAACCATTCCATAAATCTTGTTTTTGGGCCCCTGGAAGCATGAAAATCACTTTAAACATGCTAATTTTAGCTCTAACACTGATGATCCACCTACAAATGTGAACTGACGTTCAAAATAAAACATTTGAAAACGGACCATTTTCCACATTTCTGAAGCATGACGTAATGGGGGGGTGTTATCTCTTTTGTCGAAAATCAGCCGTTTTTGCTCGAACATTAAATGCCTCCAAATGGTATTTAATTAACTTCCCGAGCCCCTGGAAGCATGAAAATCACTTTAAACATGCTAATTTTAGCTCTAACACTGATGATCCACCTACAAAGTGAACTGACGTTCAAAAATAAAACATTTGAAAACGGACCATTTTCCACATTTCTGAAGCATGACGTAATGGGGGGGTGTTATCTCTTTTGTCGAAAATCAGCCGTTTTTGCTCGAACATTAAATGCCTCCAAATGGTATTTAATTAACTTCCCGGGGTGAAGAAACCCTTTTTGAGAACTCAGAGTGAGTAAATTGGCCATTTTCATGCACTTTTAACCATTCCATAAATCTTGTGTTTTGGGCCCCTGGAAGCATGAAAATCACTTTAAACATGCTAATTTTAGCTCTAACACTGATGATCCACCTACAAATGTGAACTGACGTTCAAAAATAAAACATTTGAAAAGGGACCATTTTCCACATTTCTGAAGCATGACGTAATGGGGGGTGTTATCTCTTTTGTCGAAAATCAGCCATTTTTGCTCGAACATTAAATGCCTCCAAATGGTATTTAATTAACTTCCCGAGCCCCTGGAAGCATGAAAATCACTTTAAACATGCTAATTTTAGCTCTAACACTGATGATCCACCTACAAATGTGAACTGACGTTCAAAAATAAAACATTTGAAAACGGACCATTTTCCACATTTCTGAAGCATGACGTAATGGGGGGTGTTATCTCTTTTGTCGAAAATCAGCCGTTTTTGCTCGAACATTAAATGCCTCCAAATGGTATTTAATTAACTTCCCGGGGTGAAGAAACCCTTTTTGAGAACTCAGAGTGAGTAAATTGGCCATTTTCATGCACTTTTAACCATTCCATAAATCTTGTGTTTTGGGCCCTTGGAAGCATGAAAATCACTTTAAACATGCTAATTTTAGCTCTAACACTGATGATCCACCTACAAATGTGAACTGACGTTCAAAAATAAAACATTTGAAAACGGACCATTTCCCACATTTCTGAAGCATGACGTAATGGGGGGGTGTTATCTCTTTTGTCGAAAATCAGCCGTTTTTGCTCGAACATTAAATGCCTCCAAATGGTATTTAATTAACTTCCCGAGCCCCTGGAAGCATGAAAATCACTTTAAACATGCTAATTTTAGCTCTAACACTGATGATCCACCTACAAATGTGAACTGACGTTCAAAAATAAAACATTTGAAAACGGACCATTTTCCACATTTCTGAAGCATGACGTAATGGGGGGTGTTATCTCTTTGTCGAAAATCAGCCGTTTTTGCTCGAACATTAAATGCCTCCAAATGGTATTTAATTAACTTCCCGGGGTGAAGAAACCCTTTTTGAGAACTCAGAGTGAGTAAATTGGCCATTTTCATGCGCTTTTAACCATTCCATTAATCTTGTGTTTTGGGCCCCTGGAAGCATGAAAATCACTTTAAACATGCTAATTTTAGCTCTAACACTGATGATCCACCTACAAATGTGAACTGACGTTCAAAAATAAAACATTTGAAAACGGACCATTTTCCACATTTCTGAAGCATGACGTAATGGGGGGGTGTTATCTCTTTTGTCGAAAATCAGCCGTTTTTGCTCGAACATTAAATGCCTCCAAATGGTATTTAATTAACTTCCCGGGGTGAAGAAACCCTTTTTGAGAACTCAGAGTGAGTAAATTGGCCATTTTCATGCACTTTTAACCATTCCATAAATCTTGTGTTTTGGGCCCCTGGAAGCATGAAAATCACTTTAAACATGCTAATTTTAGCTCTAACACTGATGATCCACCTACAAATGTGAACTGACGTTCAAAAATAAAACATTTGAAAACGGACCATTTCCCACATTCTGAAGCATGACGTAATGGGGGGGTGTTATCTCTTTTGTCGAAAATCAGCCGTTTTTGCTCGAACATTAAATGCCTCCAAATGGTATTTAATTAACTTCCCGAGCCCCTGGAAGCATGAAAATCACTTTAAACATGCTAATTTTAGCTCTAACACTGATGATCCACCTACAAATGTGAACTGACGTTCAAAAATAAAACATTTGAAAACGGACCATTTTCCACATTTCTGAAGCATGACGTAATGGGGGGGTGTTATCTCTTTTGTCGAAAATCAGCCGTTTTTGCTCGAACATTAAATGCCTCCAAATGGTATTTAATTAACTTCCCGGGGTGAAGAAACCCTTTTTGAGAACTCAGAGTGAGTAAATTGGCCATTTTCATGCGCTTTTAACCATTCCATTAATCTTGTGTTTTGGGCCCCTGGAAGCATGAAAATCACTTTAAACATGCTAATTTTAGCTCTAACACTGATGATCCACCTACAAATGTGAACTGACGTTCAAAAATAAAACATTTGAAAACGGACCATTTTCCACATTTCTGAAGCATGACGTAATGGGGGGGTGTTATCTCTTTTGTCGAAAATCAGCCGTTTTTGCTCGAACATTAAATGCCTCCAAATGGTATTTAATTAACTTCCCGGGGTGAAGAAACCCTTTTTGAGAACTCAGAGTGAGTAAATTGGCCATTTCATGCACTTTTAAACCATTCCATAAATCTTGTGTTTTGGGCCCCTGGAAGCATGAAAATCACTTTAAACATGCTAATTTTAGCTCTAACACTGATGATCCACCTACAAATGTGAACTGACGTTCAAAAATAAAACATTTGAAAACGGACCATTTTCCACATTTCTGAAGCATGACGTAATGGGGGGGTGTTATCTCTTTTGTCGAAAATCAGCCGTTTTTGCTCGAACATTAAATGCCTCCAAATGGTATTTAATTAACTTCCCGGGGTGAAGAAACCCTTTTTGAGAACTCAGAGTGAGTAAATTGGCCATTTTCATGCACTTTTAACCATTCCATAAATCTTGTGTTTTGGGCCCCTGGAAGCATGAAAATCACTTTAAACATGCTAATTTTAGCTCTAACACTGATGATCCACCTACAATGTGAACTGACGTTCAAAAATAAAACATTTGAAAACGGACCATTTTCCACATTTCTGAAGCATGACGTAATGGGGGGGTGTTATCTCTTTTGTCGAAAATCAGCCGTTTTTGCTCGAACATTAAATGCCTCCAAATGGTATTTAATTAACTTCCCGAGCCCCTGGAAGCATGAAAATCACTTTAAACATGCTAATTTTAGCTCTAACACTGATGATCCACCTACAAATGTGAACTGACGTTCAAAAATAAAACATTTGAAAACGGACCATTTTCCACATTTCTGAAGCATGACGTAATGGGGGGGTGTTATCTCTTTTGTCGAAAATCAGCCGTTTTTGCTCGAACATTAAATGCCTCCAAATGGTATTTATTTCACTTCCCAAGCCCCTGGAAGCATGAAAATCACTTTAAACATGCTAATTTTAGCTCTAACACTGATGATCCACCTACAAATGTGAACTGACGTTCAAAAATAAAACATTTGAAAACGGACCATTTTCCACATTTCTGAAGCATGACGTAATGGGGGGGTGTTATCTCTTTTGTCGAAAATCACCCGTTTTTGCTCGAACATTAAATGCCTCCAAATGGTATTTAATTAACTTCCCGGGGTGAAGAAACCCTTTTTGAGAACTCAGAGTGAGTAAATTGGCCATTTTCATGCACTTTTAACCATTCCATAAATCTTGTGTTTTGGGCCCCTGGAAGCATGAAAATCACTTTAAACATGCTAATTTTAGCTCTAACACTGATGATCCACCTACAAATGTGAACTGACGTTCAAAAATAAAACATTTGAAAACGGACCATTTTCCACATTTCTGAAGCATGACGTAATGGGGGGGTGTTATCTCTTTTGTCGAAAATCAGCCGTTTTTGCTCGAACATTAAATGCCTCCAAATGGTATTTATTTCACTTCCCGAGCCCTTGGAAGCATGAAAATCACTTTAAACATGCTAATTTTAGCTCTAACACTGATGATCCACCTACAAATGTGAACTGACGTTCAAAAATAAAACATTTGAAAACGGACCATTTTCCACATTTCTGAAGCATGACGTAATGGGGGGGTGTTATCTCTTTTGTCGAAAATCAGCCGTTTTTGCTCGAACATTAAATGCCTCCAAATGGTATTTAATTAACTTCCCGAGCCCCTGGAAGCATGAAAATCACTTTAAACATGCTAATTTTAGCTCTAACACTGATGATCCACCTACAAATGTGAACTGACGTTCAAAAATAAAACATTTGAAAACGGACCATTTTCCACATTTCTGAAGCATGACGTAATGGGGGGGTGTTATCTCTTTTGTCGAAAATCAGCCGTTTTTGCTCGAACATTAAATGCCTCCAAATGGTATTTAATTAACTTCCCGGGGTGAAGAAACCCTTTTTGAGAACTCAGAGTGAGTAAATTGGCCATTTTCATGCACTTTTAACCATTCCATAAATCTTGTGTTTTGGGCCCCTGGAAGCATGAAAATCACTTTAAACATGCTAATTTTAGCTCTAACACTGATGATCCACCTACAAATGTGAACTGACGTTCAAAAATAAAACATTTGAAAAGGGACCATTTTCCACATTTCTGAAGCATGACGTAATGGGGGGGTGTTATCTCTTTTGTCGAAAATCAGCCATTTTTGCTCGAACATTAAATGCCTCCAAATGGTATTTAATTAACTTCCCGAGCCCCTGGAAGCATGAAAATCACTTTAAACATGCTAATTTTAGCTCTAACACTGATGATCCACCTACAAATGTGAACTGACGTTCAAAAATAAAACATTTGAAAACGGACCATTTTCCACATTTCTGAAGCATGACGTAATGGGGGGGTGTTATCTCTTTTGTCGAAAATCAGCCGTTTTTGCTCGAACATTAAATGCCTCCAAATGGTATTTAATTAACTTCCCGGGGTGAAGAAACCCTTTTTGAGAACTCAGAGTGAGTAAATTGGCCATTTTCATGCACTTTTAACCATTCCATAAATCTTGTGTTTTGGGCCCTTGGAAGCATGAAAATCACTTTAAACATGCTAATTTTAGCTCTAACACTGATGATCCACCTACAAATGTGAACTGACGTTCAAAAATAAAACATTTGAAAACGGACCATTTCCCACATTTCTGAAGCATGACGTAATGGGGGGGTGTTATCTCTTTTGTCGAAAATCAGCCGTTTTTGCTCGAACATTAAATGCCTCCAAATGGTATTTAATTAATTTCCCGAGCCCCTGGAAGCATGAAAATCACTTTAAACATGCTAATTTTAGCTCTAACACTGATGATCCACCTACAAATGTGAACTGACGTTCAAAAATAAAACATTTGAAAACGGACCATTTTCCACATTTCTGAAGCATGACGTAATGGGGGGGTGTTATCTCTTTTGTCGAAAATCAGCCGTTTTTGCTCGAACATTAAATGCCTCCAAATGGTATTTAATTAACTTCCCGGGGTGAAGAAACCCTTTTTGAGAACTCAGAGTGAGTAAATTGGCCATTTTCATGCGCTTTTAACCATTCCATTAATCTTGTGTTTTGGGCCCCTGGAAGCATGAAAATCACTTTAAACATGCTAATTTTAGCTCTAACACTGATGATCCACCTACAAATGTGAACTGACGTTCAAAAATAAAACATTTGAAAACGGACCATTTTCCACATTTCTGAAGCATGACGTAATGGGGGGGTGTTATCTCTTTTGTCGAAAATCAGCCGTTTTTGCTCGAACATTAAATGCCTCCAAATGGTATTTAATTAACTTCCCGGGGTGAAGAAACCCTTTTTGAGAACTCAGAGTGAGTAAATTGGCCATTTTCATGCACTTTTAACCATTCCATAAATCTTGTGTTTTGGGCCCCTGGAAGCATGAAAATCACTTTAAACATGCTAATTTTAGCTCTAACACTGATGATCCACCTACAAATGTGAACTGACGTTCAAAAATAAAACATTTGAAAACGGACCATTTTCCACATTTCTGAAGCATGACGTAATGGGGGGGTGTTATCTCTTTTGTCGAAAATCAGCCGTTTTTGCTCGAACATTAAATGCCTCCAAATGGTATTTAATTAACTTCCCGGGGTGAAGAAACCCTTTTTGAGAACTCAGAGTGAGTAAATTGGCCATTTTCATGCACTTTTAACCATTCCATAAATCTTGTGTTTTGGGCCCCTGGAAGCATGAAAATCACTTTAAACATGCTAATTTTAGCTCTAACACTGATGATCCACCTACAAATGTGAACTGACGTTCAAAAATAAAACATTTGAAAACGGACCATTTTCCACATTTCTGAAGCATGACGTAATGGGGGGGTGTTATCTCTTTTGTCGAAAATCAGCCGTTTTTGCTCGAACATTAAATGCCTCCAAATGGTATTTAATTAACTTCCCGAGCCCCTGGAAGCATGAAAATCACTTTAAACATGCTAATTTTAGCTCTAACACTGATGATCCACCTACAAATGTGAACTGACGTTCAAAAATAAAACATTTGAAAACGGACCATTTTCCACATTTCTGAAGCATGACGTAATGGGGGGGTGTTATCTCTTTTGTCGAAAATCAGCCGTTTTTGCTCGAACATTAAATGCCTCCAAATGGTATTTATTTCACTTCCCGAGCCCCTGGAAGCATGAAAATCACTTTAAACATGCTAATTTTAGCTCTAACACTGATGATCCACCTACAAATGTGAACTGACGTTCAAAAATAAAACATTTGAAAACGGACCATTTTCCACATTTCTGAAGCATGACGTAATGGGGGGGTGTTATCTCTTTTGTCGAAAATCACCCGTTTTTGCTCGAACATTAAATGCCTCCAAATGGTATTTAATTAACTTCCCGGGGTGAAGAAACCCTTTTTGAGAACTCAGAGTGAGTAAATTGGCCATTTTCATGCACTTTTAACCATTCTATAAATCTTGTGTTTTGGGCCCCTGGAAGCATGAAAATCACTTTAAACATGCTAATTTTAGCTCTAACACTGATGATCCACCTACAAATGTGAACTTACGTTCAAAAATAAAACATTTGAAAACGGACCATTTTCCACATTTCTGAAGCATGACGTAATGGGGGGGTGTTATCTCTTTTGTCGAAAATCAGCCGTTTTTGCTCGAACATTAAATGCCTCCAAATGGTATTTATTTCACTTCCCGAGCCCTTGGAAGCATGAAAATCACTTTAAACATGCTAATTTTAGCTCTAACACTGATGATCCACCTACAAATGTGAACTGACGTTCAAAAATAAAACATTTGAAAACGGACCATTTTCCACATTTCTGAAGCATGACGTAATGGGGGGGTGTTATCTCTTTTGTCGAAAATCAGCCGTTTTTGCTCGAACATTAAATGCCTCCAAATGGTATTTAATTAACTTCCCGAGCCCCTGGAAGCATGAAAATCACTTTAAACATGCTAATTTTAGCTCTAACACTGATGATCCACCTACAAATGTGAACTGACGTTCAAAAATAAAACATTTGAAAACGGACCATTTTCCACATTTCTGAAGCATGACGTAATGGGGGGGGTGTTATCTCTTTTGTCGAAAATCAGCCGTTTTTGCTCGAACATTAAATGCCTCCAAATGGTATTTAATTAACTTCCCGGGGTGAAGAAACCCTTTTTGAGAACTCAGAGTGAGTAAATTGGCCATTTTCATGCACTTTTAACCATTCCATAAATCTTGTGTTTTGGGCCCTTGGAAGCATGAAAATCACTTTAAACATGCTAATTTTAGCTCTAACACTGATGATCCACCTACAAATGTGAACTGACGTTCAAAAATAAAACATTTGAAAACGGACCATTTCCCACATTTCTGAAGCATGACGTAATGGGGGGGTGTTATCTCTTTTGTCGAAAATCAGCCGTTTTTGCTCGAACATTAAATGCCTCCAAATGGTATTTAATTAACTTCCCGAGCCCCTGGAAGCATGAAAATCACTTTAAACATGCTAATTTTAGCTCTAACACTGATGATCCACCTACAAATGTGAACTGACGTTCAAAAATAAAACATTTGAAAACGGACCATTTTCCACATTTCTGAAGCATGACGTAATGGGGGGGTGTTATCTCTTTTGTCGAAAATCAGCCGTTTTTGCTCGAACATTAAATGCCTCCAAATGGTATTTAATTAACTTCCCGGGGTGAAGAAACCCTTTTTGAGAACTCAGAGTGAGTAAATTGGCCATTTTCATGCGCTTTTAACCATTCCATTAATCTTGTGTTTTGGGCCCCTGGAAGCATGAAAATCACTTTAAACATGCTAATTTTAGCTCTAACACTGATGATCCACCTACAAATGTGAACTGACGTTCAAAAATAAAACATTTGAAAACGGACCATTTTCCACATTTCTGAAGCATGACGTAATGGGGGGGTGTTATCTCTTTTGTCGAAAATCAGCCGTTTTTGCTCGAACATTAAATGCCTCCAAATGGTATTTAATTAACTTCCCGGGGTGAAGAAACCCTTTTTGAGAACTCAGAGTGAGTAAATTGGCCATTTTCATGCACTTTTAACCATTCCATAAATCTTATGTTTTGGGCCCCTGGAAGCATGAAAATCACTTTAAACATGCTAATTTTAGCTCTAACACTGATGATCCACCTACAATGTGAACTGACGTTCAAAAATAAAACATTTGAAAACGGACCATTTTCCACATTTCTGAAGCATGACGTAATGGGGGGGTGTTATCTCTTTTGTCGAAAATCAGCCGTTTTTGCTCGAACATTAAATGCCTCCAAATGGTATTTAATTAACTTCCCGGGGTGAAGAAACCCTTTTTGAGAACTCAGAGTGAGTAAATTGGCCATTTTCATGCACTTTTAACCATTCCATAAATCTTGTGTTTTGGGCCCCTGGAAGCATGAAAATCACTTTAAACATGCTAATTTTAGCTCTAACACTGATGATCCACCTACAAATGTGAACTGACGTTCAAAAATAAAACATTTGAAAACGGACCATTTTCCACATTTCTGAAGCATGACGTAATGGGGGGGTGTTATCTCTTTTGTCGAAAATCAGCCGTTTTTGCTCGAACATTAAATGCCTCCAAATGGTATTTAATTAACTTCCCGGGGTGAAGAAACCCTTTTTGAGAACTCAGAGTGAGTAAATTGGCCATTTTCATGCACTTTTAACCATTCCATAAATCTTGTGTTTTGGGCCCCTGGAAGCATGAAAATCACTTTAAACATGCTAATTTTAGCTCTAACACTGATGATCCACCTACAAATGTGAACTGACGTTCAAAAATAAAACATTTGAAAACGGACCATTTTCCACATTTCTGAAGCATGACGTAATGGGGGGGTGTTATCTCTTTTGTCGAAAATCAGCCGTTTTTGCTCGAACATTAAATGCCTCCAAATGGTATTTAATTAACTTCCCGAGCCCCTGGAAGCATGAAAATCACTTTAAACATGCTAATTTTAGCTCTAACACTGATGATCCACCTACAAATGTGAACTGACGTTCAAAAATAAAACATTTGAAAACGGACCATTTTCCACATTTCTGAAGCATGACGTAATGGGGGGGTGTTATCTCTTTTGTCGAAAATCAGCCGTTTTTGCTCGAACATTAAATGCCTCCAAATGGTATTTATTTCACTTCCCGAGCCCCTGGAAGCATGAAAATCACTTTAAACATGCTAATTTTAGCTCTAACACTGATGATCCACCTACAAATGTGAACTGACGTTCAAAAATAAAACATTTGAAAACGGACCATTTTCCACATTTCTGAAGCATGACGTAATGGGGGGGTGTTATCTCTTTTGTCGAAAATCACCCGTTTTTGCTCGAACATTAAATGCCTCCAAATGGTATTTAATTAACTTCCCGGGGTGAAGAAACCCTTTTTGAGAACTCAGAGTGAGTAAATTGGCCATTTTCATGCACTTTTAACCATTCTATAAATCTTGTGTTTTGGGCCCCTGGAAGCATGAAAATCACTTTAAACATGCTAATTTTAGCTCTAACACTGATGATCCACCTACAAATGTGAACTTACGTTCAAAAATAAAACATTTGAAAACGGACCATTTTCCACATTTCTGAAGCATGACGTAATGGGGGGGTGTTATCTCTTTTGTCGAAAATCAGCCGTTTTTGCTCGAACATTAAATGCCTCCAAATGGTATTTATTTCACTTCCCGAGCCCTTGGAAGCATGAAAATCACTTTAAACATGCTAATTTTAGCTCTAACACTGATGATCCACCTACAAATGTGAACTGACGTTCAAAAATAAAACATTTGAAAACGGACCATTTTCCACATTTCTGAAGCATGACGTAATGGGGGGGTGTTATCTCTTTTGTCGAAAATCAGCCGTTTTTGCTCGAACATTAAATGCCTCCAAATGGTATTTAATTAACTTCCCGAGCCCCTGGAAGCATGAAAATCACTTTAAACATGCTAATTTTAGCTCTAACACTGATGATCCACCTACAAATGTGAACTGACGTTCAAAAATAAAACATTTGAAAACGGACCATTTTCCACATTTCTGAAGCATGACGTAATGGGGGGGGTGTTATCTCTTTTGTCGAAAATCAGCCGTTTTTGCTCGAACATTAAATGCCTCCAAATGGTATTTAATTAACTTCCCGGGGTGAAGAAACCCTTTTTGAGAACTCAGAGTGAGTAAATTGGCCATTTTCATGCACTTTTAACCATTCCATAAATCTTGTGTTTTGGGCCCTTGGAAGCATGAAAATCACTTTAAACATGCTAATTTTAGCTCTAACACTGATGATCCACCTACAAATGTGAACTGACGTTCAAAAATAAAACATTTGAAAACGGACCATTTCCCACATTTCTGAAGCATGACGTAATGGGGGGGTGTTATCTCTTTTGTCGAAAATCAGCCGTTTTTGCTCGAACATTAAATGCCTCCAAATGGTATTTAATTAACTTCCCGAGCCCCTGGAAGCATGAAAATCACTTTAAACATGCTAATTTTAGCTCTAACACTGATGATCCACCTACAAATGTGAACTGACGTTCAAAAATAAAACATTTGAAAACGGACCATTTTCCACATTTCTGAAGCATGACGTAATGGGGGGGTGTTATCTCTTTTGTCGAAAATCAGCCGTTTTTGCTCGAACATTAAATGCCTCCAAATGGTATTTAATTAACTTCCCGGGGTGAAGAAACCCTTTTTGAGAACTCAGAGTGAGTAAATTGGCCATTTTCATGCGCTTTTAACCATTCCATTAATCTTGTGTTTTGGGCCCCTGGAAGCATGAAAATCACTTTAAACATGCTAATTTTAGCTCTAACACTGATGATCCACCTACAAATGTGAACTGACGTTCAAAAATAAAACATTTGAAAACGGACCATTTTCCACATTTCTGAAGCATGACGTAATGGGGGGGTGTTATCTCTTTTGTCGAAAATCAGCCGTTTTTGCTCGAACATTAAATGCCTCCAAATGGTATTTAATTAACTTCCCGGGGTGAAGAAACCCTTTTTGAGAACTCAGAGTGAGTAAATTGGCCATTTTCATGCACTTTTAACCATTCCATAAATCTTATGTTTTGGGCCCCTGGAAGCATGAAAATCACTTTAAACATGCTAATTTTAGCTCTAACACTGATGATCCACCTACAATGTGAACTGACGTTCAAAAATAAAACATTTGAAAACGGACCATTTTCCACATTTCTGAAGCATGACGTAATGGGGGGGTGTTATCTCTTTTGTCAAAAATCAGCCGTTTTTGCTCGAACATTAAATGCCTCCAAATGGTATTTAATTAACTTCCCGAGCCCCTGGAAGCATGAAAATCACTTTAAACATGCTAATTTTAGCTCTAACACTGATGATCCACCTACAAATGTGAACTGACGTTCAAAAATAAAACATTTGAAAACGGACCATTTTCCACATTTCTGAAGCATGACGTAATGGGGGGGTGTTATCTCTTTTGTCGAAAATCAGCCGTTTTTGCTCGAACATTAAATGCCTCCAAATGGTATTTATTTCACTTCCCGAGCCCCTGGAAGCATGAAAATCACTTTAAACATGCTAATTTTAGCTCTAACACTGATGATCCACCTACAAATGTGAACTGACGTTCAAAAATAAAACATTTGAAAACGGACCATTTTCCACATTTCTGAAGCATGACGTAATGGGGGGGTGTTATCTCTTTTGTCGAAAATCACCCGTTTTTGCTCGAACATTAAATGCCTCCAAATGGTATTTAATTAACTTCCCGGGGTGAAGAAACCCTTTTTGAGAACTCAGAGTGAGTAAATTGGCCATTTTCATGCACTTTTAACCATTCCATAAATCTTGTGTTTTGGGCCCCTGGAAGCATGAAAATCACTTTAAACATGCTAATTTTAGCTCTAACACTGATGATCCACCTACAAATGTGAACTGACGTTCAAAAATAAAACATTTGAAAACGGACCATTTTCCACATTTCTGAAGCATGACGTAATGGGGGGGTGTTATCTCTTTTGTCGAAAATCAGCCGTTTTTGCTCGAACATTAAATGCCTCCAAATGGTATTTATTTCACTTCCCGAGCCTCTGGAAGCATGAAAATCACTTTAAACATGCTAATTTTAGCTCTAACACTGATGATCCACCTACAAATGTGAACTGACGTTCAAAAATAAAACATTTGAAAACGGACCATTTTCCACATTTCTGAAGCATGACGTAATGGGGGGGTGTTATCTCTTTTGTCGAAAATCAGCCGTTTTTGCTCGAACATTAAATGCCTCCAAATGGTATTTAATTAACTTCCCGAGCCCCTGGAAGCATGAAAATCACTTTAAACATGCTAATTTTAGCTCTAACACTGATGATCCACCTACAAATGTGAACTGACGTTCAAAAATAAAACATTTGAAAACGGACCATTTTCCACATTTCTGAAGCATGACGTAATGGGGAGGTGTTATCTCTTTTGTCGAAAATCAGCCGTTTTTGCTCGAACATTAAATGCCTCCAAATGGTATTTAATTAACTTCCCGAGCCCCTGGAAGCATGAAAATCACTTTAAACATGCTAATTTTAGCTCTAACACTGATGATCCACCTACAAATGTGAACTGACGTTCAAAAATAAAACATTTGAAAACGGACCATTTCCCACATTTCTGAAGCATGACGTAATGGGGGGGTGTTATCTCTTTTGTCGAAAATCAGCCGTTTTTGCTCGAACATTAAATGCCTCCAAATGGTATTTAATTAACTTCCCGAGCCCCTGGAAGCATGAAAATCACTTTAAACATGCTAATTTTAGCTCTAACACTGATGATCCACCTACAAATGTGAACTGACGTTCAAAAATAAAACATTTGAAAACGGACCATTTTCCACATTTCTGAAGCATGACGTAATGGGGGGGTGTTATCTCTTTTGTCGAAAATCAGCCGTTTTTGCTCGAACATTAAATGCCTCCAAATGGTATTTAATTAACTTCCCGGGGTGAAGAAACCCTTTTTGAGAACTCAGAGTGAGTAAATTGGCCATTTTCATGCGCTTTTAACCATTCCATTAATCTTGTGTTTTGGGCCCCTGGAAGCATGAAAATCACTTTAAACATGCTAATTTTAGCTCTAACACTGATGATCCACCTACAAATGTGAACTGACGTTCAAAAATAAAACATTTGAAAACGGACCATTTTCCACATTTCTGAAGCATGACGTAATGGGGGGGTGTTATCTCTTTTGTCGAAAATCAGCCGTTTTTGCTCGAACATTAAATGCCTCCAAATGGTATTTAATTAACTTCCCGGGGTGAAGAAACCCTTTTTGAGAACTCAGAGTGAGTAAATTGGCCATTTTCATGCACTTTTAACCATTCCATAAATCTTATGTTTTGGGCCCCTGGAAGCATGAAAATCACTTTAAACATGCTAATTTTAGCTCTAACACTGATGATCCACCTACAATGTGAACTGACGTTCAAAAATAAAACATTTGAAAACGGACCATTTTCCACATTTCTGAAGCATGACGTAATGGGGGGGTGTTATCTCTTTTGTCGAAAATCAGCCGTTTTTGCTCGAACATTAAATGCCTCCAAATGGTATTTAATTAACTTCCCGAGCCCCTGGAAGCATGAAAATCACTTTAAACATGCTAATTTTAGCTCTAACACTGATGATCCACCTACAAATGTGAACTGACGTTCAAAAATAAAACATTTGAAAACGGACCATTTTCCACATTTCTGAAGCATGACGTAATGGGGGGGTGTTATCTCTTTTGTCGAAAATCAGCCGTTTTTGCTCGAACATTAAATGCCTCCAAATGGTATTTATTTCACTTCCCGAGCCCCTGGAAGCATGAAAATCACTTTAAACATGCTAATTTTAGCTCTAACACTGATGATCCACCTACAAATGTGAACTGACGTTCAAAAATAAAACATTTGAAAACGGACCATTTTCCACATTTCTGAAGCATGACGTAATGGGGGGGTGTTATCTCTTTTGTCGAAAATCAGCCGTTTTTGCTCGAACATTAAATGCCTCCAAATGGTATTTAATTAACTTCCCGGGGTGAAGAAACCCTTTTTGAGAACTCAGAGTGAGTAAATTGGCCATTTTCATGCACTTTTAACCATTCCATAAATCTTGTGTTTTGGGCCCCTGGAAGCATGAAAATCACTTTAAACATGCTAATTTTAGCTCTAACACTGATGATCCACCTACAAATGTGAACTGACGTTCAAAAATAAAACATTTGAAAACGGACCATTTTCCACATTTCTGAAGCATGACGTAATGGGGGGGTGTTATCTCTTTTGTCGAAAATCAGCCGTTTTTGCTCGAACATTAAATGCCTCCAAATGGTAGTTAATTAACTTCCCGAGCCCCTGGAAGCATGAAAATCACTTTAAACATGCTAATTTTAGCTCTAACACTGATGATCCACCTACAAATGTGAACTGACGTTCAAAAATAAAACATTTGAAAACGGACCATTTTCCACATTTCTGAAGCATGACGTAATGGGGGGGTGTTATCTCTTTTGTCGAAAATCAGCCGTTTTTGCTCGAACATTAAATGCCTCCAAATGGTATTTAATTAACTTCCCGGGGTGAAGAAACCCTTTTTGAGAACTCAGAGTGAGTAAATTGGCCATTTTCATGCACTTTTAACCATTCCATAAATCTTGTGTTTTGGGCCCCTGGAAGCATGAAAATCACTTTAAACATGCTAATTTTAGCTCTAACACTGATGATTCACCTACAAATGTGAACTGACGTTCAAAAATAAAACATTTGAAAAGGGACCATTTTCCACATTTCTGAAGCATGACGTAATGGGGGGGTGTTATCTCTTTTGTCGAAAATCACCCGTTTTTGCTCGAACATTAAATGCCTCCAAATGGTATTTAATTAACTTCCCGAGCCCCTGGAAGCATGAAAATCACTTTAAACATGCTAATTTTAGCTCTAACACTGATGATCCACCTACAAATGTGAACTGACGTTCAAAAATAAAACATTTGAAAACGGACCATTTTCCACATTTCTGAAGCATGACGTAATGGGGGGGTGTTATCTCTTTTGTCGAAAATCAGCCGTTTTTGCTCGAACATTAAATGCCTCCAAATGGTATTTATTTCACTTCCCGAGCCCCTGGAAGCATGAAAATCACTTTAAACATGCTAATTTTAGCTCTAACACTGATGATCCACCTACAAATGTGAACTGACGTTCAAAAATAAAACATTTGAAAACGGACCATTTTCCACATTTCTGAAGCATGACGTAATGGGGGGGTGTTATCTCTTTTGTCGAAAATCACCCGTTTTTGCTCGAACATTAAATGCCTCCAAATGGTATTTAATTAACTTCCCGGGGTGAAGAAACCCTTTTTGAGAACTCAGAGTGAGTAAATTGGCCATTTTCATGCACTTTTAACCATTCCATAAATCTTGTGTTTTGGGCCCCTGGAAGCATGAAAATCACTTTAAACATGCTAATTTTAGCTCTAACACTGATGATCCACCTACAAATGTGAACTGACGTTCAAAAATAAAACATTTGAAAACGGACCATTTTCCACATTTCTGAAGCATGACGTAATGGGGGGGTGTTATCTCTTTTGTCGAAAATCAGCCGTTTTTGCTCGAACATTAAATGCCTCCAAATGGTATTTATTTCACTTCCCGAGCCCCTGGAAGCATGAAAATCACTTTAAACATGCTAATTTTAGCTCTAACACTGATGATCCACCTACAAATGTGAACTGACGTTCAAAAATAAAACATTTGAAAACGGACCATTTTCCACATTTCTGAAGCATGACGTAATGGGGGGGTGTTATCTCTTTTGTCGAAAATCAGCCGTTTTTGCTCGAACATTAAATGCCTCCAAATGGTATTTAATTAACTTCCCGAGCCCCTGGAAGCATGAAAATCACTTTAAACATGCTAATTTTAGCTCTAACACTGATGATCCACCTACAAATGTGAACTGACGTTCAAAAATAAAACATTTGAAAACGGACCATTTTCCACATTTCTGAAGCATGACGTAATGGGGGGGTGTTATCTCTTTTGTCGAAAATCAGCCGTTTTTGCTCGAACATTAAATGCCTCCAAATGGTATTTAATTAACTTCCCGAGCCCCTGGAAGCATGAAAATCACTTTAAACATGCTAATTTTAGCTCTAACACTGATGATCCACCTACAAATGTGAACTGACGTTCAAAAATAAAACATTTGAAAACGGACCATTTTCCACATTTCTGAAGCATGACGTAATGGGGGGGTGTTATCTCTTTTGTCGAAAATCAGCCGTTTTTGCTCGAACATTAAATGCCTCCAAATGGTATTTAATTAACTTCCCGGGGTGAAGAAACCCTTTTTGAGAACTCAGAGTGAGTAAATTGGCCATTTTCATGCACTTTTAACCATTCCATAAATCTTGTGTTTTGGGCCCCTGGAAGCATGAAAATCACTTTAAACATGCTAATTTTAGCTCTAACACTGATGATCCACCTACAAATGTGAACTGACGTTCAAAAATAAAACATTTGAAAATGGACCATTTTCCACATTTCTGAAGCATGACGTAATGGGGGGGTGTTATCTCTTTTGTCGAAAATCAGCCGTTTTTGCTCGAACATTAAATGCCTCCAAATGGTAGTTAATTAACTTCCCGAGCCCCTGGAAGCATGAAAATCACTTTAAACATGCTAATTTTAGCTCTAACACTGATGATCCACCTACAAATGTGAACTGACGTTCAAAAATAAAACATTTGAAAACGGACCATTTTCCACATTTCTGAAGCATGACGTAATGGGGGGGTGTTATCTCTTTTGTCGAAAATCAGCCGTTTTTGCTCGAACATTAAATGCCTCCAAATGGTATTTAATTAACTTCCCGGGGTGAAGAAACCCTTTTTGAGAACTCAGAGTGAGTAAATTGGCCATTTTCATGCACTTTTAACCATTCCATAAATCTTGTGTTTTGGGCCCCTGGAAGCATGAAAATCACTTTAAACATGCTAATTTTAGCTCTAACACTGATGATTCACCTACAAATGTGAACTGACGTTCAAAAATAAAACATTTGAAAAGGGACCATTTTCCACATTTCTGAAGCATGACGTAATGGGGGGGTGTTATCTCTTTTGTCGAAAATCAGCCGTTTTTGCTCGAACATTAAATGCCTCCAAATGGTATTTAATTAACTTCCCGAGCCCCTGGAAGCATGAAAATCACTTTAAACATGCTAATTTTAGCTCTAACACTGATGATCCACCTACAAATGTGAACTGACGTTCAAAAATAAAACATTTGAAAACGGACCATTTTCCACATTTCTGAAGCATGACGTAATGGGGGGGTGTTATCTCTTTTGTCGAAAATCAGCCGTTTTTGCTCGAACATTAAATGCCTCCAAATGGTATTTAATTAACTTCCCGGGGTGAAGAAACCCTTTTTGAGAACTCAGAGTGAGTAAATTGGCCATTTTCATGCACTTTTAACCATTCCATAAATCTTGTGTTTTGGGCCCTTGGAAGCATGAAAATCACTTTAAACATGCTAATTTTAGCTCTAACACTGATGATCCACCTACAAATGTGAACTGACGTTCAAAAATAAAACATTTGAAAACGGACCATTTCCCACATTTCTGAAGCATGACGTAATGGGGGGGGTGTTATCTCTTTTGTCGAAAATCAGCCGTTTTTGCTCGAACATTAAATGCCTCCAAATGGTATTTAATTAACTTCCCGACATGAAAATCACTTTAAACATGCTAATTTTAGCTCTAACACTGATGATCCACCTACAAATGTGAACTGACGTTCAAAAATAAAAAACATTTGAAAACGGACCATTTTCCACATTTCTGAAGCATGACGTAATGGGGGGGTGTTATCTCTTTTGTCGAAAATCAGCCGTTTTTGCTCGAACATTAAATGCCTCCAAATGGTATTTAATTAACTTCCCGGGGTGAAGAAACCCTTTTTGAGAACTCAGAGTGAGTAAATTGGCCATTTTCATGCACTTTTAACCATTCCATAAATCTTGTGTTTTGGGCCCCTGGAAGCATGAAAATCACTTTAAACATGCTAATTTTAGCTCTAACACTGATGATCCACCTACAAATGTGAACTGACGTTCAAAAATAAAACATTTGAAAACTGACCATTTTCCACATTTCTGAAGCATGACGTAATAGGGGGGTGTTATCTCTTTTGTCGAAAATCAGCCGTTTTTGCTCGAACATTAAATGCCTCCAAATGGTATTTAATTAACTTCCCGGGGTGAAGAAACCCTTTTTGAGAACTCAGAGTGAGTAAATTGGCCATTTTCATGCACTTTTAACCATTCCATAAATCTTGTGTTTTGGGCCCCTGGAAGCATGAAAATCACTTTAAACATGCTAATTTTAGCTCTAACACTGATGATTCACCTACAAATGTGAACTGACGTTCAAAAATAAAACATTTGAAAAGGGACCATTTTCCACATTTCTGAAGCATGACGTAATGGGGGGGTGTTATCTCTTTTGTCGAAAATCAGCCGTTTTTGCTCGAACATTAAATGCCTCCAAATGGTATTTAATTAACTTCCCGAGCCCCTGGAAGCATGAAAATCACTTTAAACATGCTAATTTTAGCTCTAACACTGATGATCCACCTACAAATGTGAACTGACGTTCAAAAATAAAACATTTGAAAACGGACCATTTTCCACATTTCTGAAGCATGACGTAATGGGGGGGTGTTATCTCTTTTGTCGAAAATCAGCCGTTTTTGCTCGAACATTAAATTCCTCCAAATGGTATTTAATTAACTTCCCGGGGTGAAGAAACCCTTTTTGAGAACTCAGAGTGAGTAAATTGGCCATTTTCATGCACTTTTAACCATTCCATAAATCTTGTGTTTTGGGCCCTTGGAAGCATGAAAATCACTTTAAACATGCTAATTTTAGCTCTAACACTGATGATCCACCTACAAATGTGAACTGACGTTCAAAAATAAAACATTTGAAAACGGACCATTTCCCACATTTCTGAAGCATGACGTAATGGGGGGGGGTGTTATCTCTTTTGTCGAAAATCAGCCGTTTTTGCTCGAACATTAAATGCCTCCAAATGGTATTTAATTAACTTCCCGAGCCCCTGGAAGCATGAAAATCACTTTAAACATGCTAATTTTAGCTCTAACACTGATGATCCACCTACAAATGTGAACTGACGTTCAAAAATAAAACATTTGAAAACGGACCATTTTCCACATTTCTGAAGCATGACGTAATGGGGGGGGTGTTATCTCTTTTGTCGAAAATCAGCCGTTTTTGCTCGAACATTAAATGCCTCCAAATGGTATTTAATTAACTTCCCGGGGTGAAGAAACCCTTTTTGAGAACTCAGAGTGAGTAAATTGGCCATTTTCATGCACTTTTAACCATTCCATAAATCTTGTGTTTTGGGCCCCTGGAAGCATGAAAATCACTTTAAACATGCTAATTTTAGCTCTAACACTGATGATCCACCTACAAATGTGAACTGACGTTCAAAAATAAAACATTTGAAAACGGACCATTTTCCACATTTCTGAAGCATGACGTAATAGGGGGGTGTTATCTCTTTTGTCGAAAATCAGCCGTTTTTGCTCGAACATTAAATGCCTCCAAATGGTATTTAATTAACTTCCCGAGCCCCTGGAAGCATGAAAATCACTTTAAACATGCTAATTTTAGCTCTAACACTGATGATCCACCTACAAATGTGAACTGACGTTCAAAAATAAAACATTTGAAAACGGACCATTTTCCACATTTCTGAAGCATGACGTAATGGGGGGGGTGTTATCTCTTTTGTCAAAAATCAGCCGTTTTTGCTCGAACATTAAATGCCTCCAAATGGTATTTATTTCACTTCCCGAGCCCCTGGAAGCATGAAAATCACTTTAAACATGCTAATTTTAGCTCTAACACTGATGATCCACCTACAAATGTGAACTGACGTTCAAAAATAAAACATTTGAAAACGGACCATTTTCCACATTTCTGAAGCATGACGTAATGGGGGGGGTGTTATCTCTTTTGTCGAAAATCAGCCGTTTTTTGCTCGAACATTAAATGCCTCCAAATGGTATTTAATTAACTTCCCGGGGTGAAGAAACCCTTTTTGAGAACTCAGAGTGAGTAAATTGGCCATTTTCATGCGCTTTTAACCATTCCATTAATCTTGTGTTTTTGGGCCCCTGGAAGCATGAAAATCACTTTAAACATGCTAATTTTAGCTCTAACACTGATGATCCACCTACAAATGTGAACTGACGTTCAAAAATAAAACATTTGAAAACGGACCATTTTCCACATTTCTGAAGCATGACGTAATGGGGGGGTGTTATCTCTTTTGTCGAAAATCAGCCGTTTTTGCTCGAACATTAAATGCCTCCAAATGGTATTTAATTAACTTCCCGGGGTGAAGAAACCCTTTTTGAGAACTCAGAGTGAGTAAATTGGCCATTTTCATGCACTTTTAACCATTCCATAAATCTTGTGTTTTGGGCCCCTGGAAGCATGAAAATCACTTTAAACATGCTAATTTTAGCTCTAACACTGATGATCCACCTACAAATGTGAACTGACGTTCAAAAATAAAACATTTGAAAACGGACCATTTTCCACATTTCTGAAGCATGACGTAATGGGGGGGTGTTATCTCTTTTGTCGAAAATCAGCCGTTTTTGCTCGAACATTAAATGCCTCCAAATGGTATTTAATTAACTTCCCGGGGTGAAGAAACCCTTTTTGAGAACTCAGAGTGAGTAAATTGGCCATTTTCATGCACTTTTAACCATTCCATAAATCTTGTGTTTTGGGCCCCTGGAAGCATGAAAATCACTTTAAACATGCTAATTTTAGCTCTAACACTGATGATCCACCTACAAATGTGAACTGACGTTCAAAAATAAAACATTTGAAAACGGACCATTTTCCACATTTCTGAAGCATGACGTAATGGGGGGGTGTTATCTCTTTTGTCGAAAATCAGCCGTTTTTGCTCGAACATTAAATGCCTCCAAATGGTATTTAATTAACTTCCCGAGCCCCTGGAAGCATGAAAATCACTTTAAACATGCTAATTTTAGCTCTAACACTGATGATCCACCTACAAATGTGAACTGACGTTCAAAAATAAAACATTTGAAAACGGGACCATTTTCCACATTTCTGAAGCATGACGTAATGGGG
The DNA here is from genome assembly GCF_964263255.1 of Lissotriton vulgaris. Classification (NCBI taxonomy): domain Eukaryota; kingdom Metazoa; phylum Chordata; class Amphibia; order Caudata; family Salamandridae; genus Lissotriton; species Lissotriton vulgaris. The sequence goes on from NW_028254113.1 coordinate 22,950, forward strand.
GGGTGTTATCTCTTTTGTCGAAAATCAGCCGTTTTTTGCTCGAACATTAAATGCCTCCAAATGGTATTTATTTCACTTCCCGAGCCCCTGGAAGCATGAAAATCACTTTAAACATGCTAATTTTAGCTCTAACACTGATGATCCACCTACAAATGTGAACTGACGTTCAAAAATAAAACATTTGAAAACGGACCATTTTCCACATTTCTGAAGCATGACGTAATGGGGGGGTGTTATCTCTTTTGTCGAAAATCAGCCGTTTTTGCTCGAACATTAAATACCTCCAAATGGTATTTATTTCACTTCCCGAGCCCCTGGAAGCATGAAAATCACTTTAAACATGCTAATTTTAGCTCTAACACTGATGATCCACCTACAAATGTGAACTGACGTTCAAAAATAAAACATTTGAAAACGGACCATTTTCCACATTTCTGAAGATGACGTAATGGGGGGGTGTTATCTCTTTGTCGAAAATCAGCCGTTTTTGCTCGAACATTAAATGCCTCCAAATGGTATTTAATTAACTTCCCCGGGGTGAAAGAAACCCTTTTTTGAGAACTCAGAGTGAGTAAATTGGCCATTTTCATGCTCTTTTAACCATTCCATTAATTCTTGTGTTTTGGGCCCCTGGAAGCATGAAAATCACTTTAAACATGCTAATTTTAGCTCTAACACTGATGATCCACCTACAAATGTGAACTGACGTTCAAAATAAAACATTTGAAAACGGACCATTTTCCACATTTCTGAAGCATGACGTAATGGGGGGGGGTGTTATCTCTTTTGTCGAAAATCAGCGTTTTTGCTCGAACATTAAATGCCTCCAAATGGTATTTAATTAACTTCCCGGGGTGAAGAAACCCTTTTTGAGAACTCAGAGTGAGTAAATTGGCCATTTTCATGCACTTTTAACCATTCCATAAATCTTGTGTTTTGGGCCCCTGGAAGCATGAAAATCACTTTAAACATGCTAATTTTAGCTCTAACAGTGATGATCCACCTACAAATGTGAACTGACGTTCTAAAATAAAACATTTGAAAACGGACCATTTTCCACATTTCTGAAGCATGACGTAATGGGGGGGTGTTATCTCTTTTGTCGAAAATCAGCCGTTTTTGCTCGAACATTAAATGCCTCCAAAATGGTATTTATTTCACTTCCCGAGCCCCTGGAAGCATGAAAATCACTTTAAACATGCTAATTTTAGCTCTAACACTGATGATCCACCTACAAATGTGAACTGACGTTCAAAAATAAAACATTTGAAAACGGGACCATTTTCCACATTTCTGAAGCATGACGTAATGGGGGGTGTTATCTCTTTTGTCGAAAATCAGCCGTTTTTGCTCGAACATTAAATGCCTCCCAAATGGTATTTAATTAACTTCCCGGGGTGAAGAAACCCTTTTTGAGAACTCAGAGTGAGTAAATTGGCCATTTTCATGCGCTTTTAACCATTCCATTAATCTTGTGTTTTGGGCCCCTGGAAGCATGAAAATCACTTTAAACATGCTAATTTTAGCTCTAACACTGATGATCCACCTACAAATGTGAACTGACGTTCAAAAATAAAACATTTGAAAACGGACCATTTTCCACATTTCTGAAGCATGACGTAATGGGGGTGTTGTTATCTCTTTGTCGAAAATCAGCCGTTTTTGCTCGAACATTAAATGCCTCCACAATGGTATTCAATTAACTTCCCGGGGTGAAGAAACCCTTTTTGAGAACTCAGAGTGAGTAAATTGGCCATTTTCATGCACTTTTAACCATTCCATAAATCTTGTGTTTTGGGCCCCTGGAAGCATGAAAATCACTTTAAACATGCTAATTTTAGCTCTAACACTGATGATCCACCTACAAATGTGAACTGACGTTTCAAAAATAAAACATTTGAAAACGGACCATTTTCCACATTTCTGAAGCATGACGTAATGGGGGGTGTTATCTCTTTTGTCGAAAATCAGCCGTTTTTGCTCGAACATTAAAATGCCTCCAAATGGTATTTAATTAACTTCCCGGGGTGAAGAAACCCTTTTTGAGAACTCAGAGTGAGTAAATTGGCCATTTTCATGCACTTTTAACCATTCCATAAATCTTGTGTTTTGGGCCCCTGAAAGCATGAAAATCACTTTAAACATGCTAATTTTAGCTCTAACACTGATGATCCACCTAACAAATGTGAACTGACGTTCAAAAATTAAACATTTGAAAACGGGACCATTTCCACATTCTGAAGCATGAACGTAATGGGGGGTGTTATCTCTTTTGTCGAAAATCAGCCGTTTTTGCCTCGAACATTAAATGCCTCAAATGGTATTTAAATTAACTTCCCGAGCCCCCGGAAGCATGAAAATCACTTTAAACATGCTAATTTTAGCTCTAACACTGATGATCCACCTACAAATGTGAACTGACGTTCAAAAATAAAACATTTGAAAACGGACCATTTTCCACATTCTGAAGCATGACGTAATGGGGGGGTGTTATCTCTTTTGTCGAAAATCAGCCGTTTTTGCTCGAACATTAATGCCTCCAAATGGTATTTATTTCACTTCCCGAGCCCCTGGAAGCATGAAAATCACTTTAACATGCTAATTTTAGCTCTAACACTGATGATCCACCTACAAATGTGAACTGACGTTCAAAAATAAAACATTTGAAAACGGACCATTTTCCACATTTCTGAAGCATGACGTAATGGGGGGGTGTTATCTCTTTTGTCGAAAATCAGCCGTTTTTGCTCGAACATTAAATGCCTCCAAATGGTATTTATTTCACTTCCCGAGCCCCTGGAAGCATGAAAATCACTTTAAACATGCTAATTTTAGCTCTAACACTGATGATCCACCTACAAATGTGAACTGACGTTCAAAAATAAAACATTTGAAAACGGACCATTTTCCACATTTCTGAAGCATGACGTAATGGGGGGGTGTTATCTCTTTTGTCGAAAATCAGCCGTTTTTGCTCGAACATTAAATGCCTCCAAATGGTATTTAATTAACTTCCGGGGTGAAGAAACCCTTTTTGAGAACTCAGAGTGAGTAAATTGGCCATTTTCATGCGCTTTTAACCATTCCATTAATCTAGTGTTTTGGGCCCTGGAAGCATGAAAATCACTTTAAACATGCTAATTTTAGCTCTAACACTGATGATCCACCTACAAATGTGAACTGACGTTCAAAAATAAAACATTTGAAAACGGACCATTTTCCACATTTCTGAAGCATGACGTAATGGGGGGGTGTTATCTCTTTTGTCGAAAATCAGCCGTTTTTGCTCGAACATTAAATGCCTCCAAATGGTATTTAATTAACTTCCCGGGGTGAAGAAACCCTTTTTGAGAACTCAGAGTGAGTAAATTGGCCATTTTCATGCACTTTTAACCATTCCATAAATCTTGTGTTTTGGGCCCCTGGAAGCATGAAAAATCACTTTTAAACATGCTAATTTTAGCTCTAACAGTGATGATCCACCTACAAATGTGAACTGACGTTCAAAAATAAAACATTTGAAAACGGACCATTTTCCACATTTCTGAAGCATGACGTAATGGGGGGGTGTTATCTCTTTTGTCGAAAATCAGCCGTTTTTGCTCGAACATTAAATGCCTCCAAATGGTATTTAATTAACTTCCCGGGGTGAAGAAACCCTTTTTGAGAACTCAGAGTGAGTAAATTGGCCATTTTCATGCACTTTTAACCATTCCATAAATCTTGTGTTTTGGGCCCCTGGAAGCATGAAAATCACTTTAAACATGCTAATTTTAGCTCTAACACTGATGATCCACCTACAAATGTGAACTGACGTTCAAAAATAAAACATTTGAAAACGGACCATTTTCCACATTTCTGAAGCATGACGTAATGGGGGGGTGTTATCTCTTTTGTCGAAAATCAGCCGTTTTTGCTCGAACATTAAATGCCTCCAAATGGTATTTAATTAACTTCCCGAGCCCCTGGAAGCATGATGAAAATCACTTTAAACATGCTAATTTTAGCTCTAACACTGATGATCCACCTACAAATGTGAACTGACGTTCAAAAATAAAACATTTGAAAACGGACCATTTTCCACATTTCTGAAGCATGACGTAATGGGGGGGTGTTATCTCTTTTGTCGAAAATCAGCCGTTTTTGCTCGAACATTAAATGCCTCCAAATGGTATTTATTTCACTTCCCGAGCCCCTGGAAGCATGAAAATCACTTTAAACATGCAAATTTTAGCTCTAACACTGATGATCCACCTACAAATGTGAACTGACGTTCAAAAATAAAACATTTGAAAACGGACCATTTTCCACATTTCTGAAGCATGACGTAATGGGGGGGTGTTATCTCTTTTGTCGAAAATCACCCGTTTTTGCTCGAACATTAAATGCCTCCAAATGGTATTTAATTAACTTCCCGGGGTGAAGAAACCCTTTTTGAGAACTCAGAGTGAGTAAATTGGCCATTTTCATGCACTTTTAACCATTCCATAAATCTTGTGTTTTGGGCCCCTGGAAGCATGAAAATCACTTTAAACATGCTAATTTTAGCTCTAACACTGATGATCCACCTACAAATGTGAACTAACGTTCAAAAATAAAACATTTGAAAACGGACCATTTTCCACATTTCTGAAGCATGACGTAATGGGGGGGTGTTATCTCTTTTGTCGAAAATCAGCCGTTTTTGCTCGAACATTAAATGCCTCCAAATGGTATTTATTTCACTTCCCGAGCCCCTGGAAGCATGAAAATCACTTTAAACATGCTAATTTTAGCTCTAACACTGATGATCCACCTACAAATGTGAACTGACGTTCAAAAATAAAACATTTGAAAACGGACCATTTTCCACATTTCTGAAGCATGACGTAATGGGGGGGTGTTATCTCTTTTGTCGAAAATCAGCCGTTTTTGCTCGAACATTAAATGCCTCCAAATGGTATTTAATTAACTTCCCGAGCCCCTGGAAGCATGAAAATCACTTTAAACATGCTAATTTTAGCTCTAACACTGATGATCCACCTACAAATGTGAACTGACGTTCAAAAATAAAACATTTGAAAACGGACCATTTCCACATTTCTGAAGCATGACGTAATGGGGGGGTGTTATCTCTTTTGTCGAAAATCAGCCGTTTTTGCTCGAACATTAAATGCCTCCAAATGGTATTTAATTAACTTCCCGAGCCCCTGGAAGCATGAAAATCACTTTAAACATGCTAATTTTAGCTCTAACACTGATGATCCACCTACAAATGTGAACTGACGTTCAAAAATAAAACATTTGAAAACGGACCATTTTCCACATTTCTGAAGCATGACGTAATGGGGGGGTGTTATCTCTTTTGTCGAAAATCAGCCGTTTTTGCTCGAACATTAAATGCCTCCAAATGGTATTTAATTAACTTCCCGGGGTGAAGAAACCCCTTTTGAGAACTCAGAGTGAGTAAATTGGCCATTTTCATGCACTTTTAACCATTCCATAAATCTTGTGTTTTGGGCCCCTGGAAGCATGAAAATCACTTTAAACATGCTAATTTTAGCTCTAACACTGATGATCCACCTACAAATGTGAACTGACGTTCAAAAATAAAACATTTGAAAACGGACCATTTTCCACATTTCTGAAGCATGACGTAATGGGGGGGTGTTATCTCTTTTGTCGAAAATCAGCCGTTTTTGCTCGAACATTAAATGCCTCCAAATGGTATTTAATTAACTTCCCGGGGTGAAGAAACCCTTTTTGAGAACTCAGAGTGAGTAAATTGGCCATTTTCATGCGCTTTTAACCATTCCATTAATCTTGTGTTTTGGGCCCCTGGAAGCATGAAAATCACTTTAAACATGCTAATTTTAGCTCTAACACTGATGATCCACCTACAAATGTGAACTGACGTTCAAAAATAAAACATTTGAAAACGGACCATTTTCCACATTTCTGAAGCATGACGTAATGGGGGGGTGTTATCTCTTTTGTCGAAAATCAGCCGTTTTTGCTCGAACATTAAATGCCTCCAAATGGTATTTAATTAACTTCCCGGGGTGAAGAAACCCTTTTTGAGAACTCAGAGTGAGTAAATTGGCCATTTTCATGCACTTTTAACCATTCCATAAATCTTGTGTTTTGGGCCCCTGGAAGCATGAAAATCACTTTAAACATGCTAATTTTAGCTCTAACACTGATGATCCACCTACAAATGTGAACTGACGTTCAAAAATAAAACATTTGAAAACGGACCATTTTCCACATTTCTGAAGCATGACGTAATGGGGGGGTGTTATCTCTTTTGTCGAAAATCAGCCGTTTTTGCTCGAACATTAAATGCCTCCAAATGGTATTTAATTAACTTCCCGGGGTGAAGAAACCCTTTTTGAGAACTCAGAGTGAGTAAATTGGCCATTTTCATGCACTTTTAACCATTCCATAAATCTTGTGTTTTGGGCCCCTGGAAGCATGAAAATCACTTTAAACATGCTAATTTTAGCTCTAACACTGATGATCCACCTACAAATGTGAACTGACGTTCAAAAATAAAACATTTGAAAACGGACCATTTTCCACATTTCTGAAGCATGACGTAATGGGGGGGTGTTATCTCTTTTGTCGAAAATCAGCCGTTTTTGCTCGAACATTAAATGCCTCCAAATGGTATTTAATTAACTTCCCGAGCCCCTGGAAGCATGAAAATCACTTTAAACATGCTAATTTTAGCTCTAACACTGATGATCCACCTACAAATGTGAACTGACGTTCAAAAATAAAACATTTGAAAACGGACCATTTTCCACATTTCTGAAGCATGACGTAATGGGGGGTGTTATCTCTTTTGTCGAAAATCAGCCGTTTTTGCTCGAACATTAAATGCCTCCAAATGGTATTTATTTCACTTCCCGAGCCCCTGGAAGCATGAAAATCACTTTAAACATGCTAATTTTAGCTCTAACACTGATGATCCACCTACAAATGTGAACTGACGTTCAAAAATAAAACATTTGAAAACGGACCATTTTCCACATTTCTGAAGCATGACGTAATGGGGGGGTGTTATCTCTTTTGTCGAAAATCAGCCGTTTTTGCTCGAACATTAAATGCCTCCAAATGGTATTTATTTCACTTCCCGAGCCCCTGGAAGCATGAAAATCACTTTAAACATGCTAATTTTAGCTCTAACACTGATGATCCACCTACAAATGTGAACTGACGTTCAAAAATAAAACATTTGAAAACGGACCATTTTCCACATTTCTGAAGCATGACGTAATGGGGGGGTATCTCTTTTGTCGAAAATCAGCCGTTTTTGCTCGAACATTAAATGCCTCCAAATGGTATTTAATTAACTTCCCGGGGTGAAGAAACCCTTTTTGAGAACTCAGAGTGAGTAAATTGGCCATTTTCATGCACTTTTAACCATTCCATAAATCTTGTGTTTTGGGCCCCTGGAAGCATGAAAATCACTTTAAACATGCTAATTTTAGCTCTAACAGTGATGATCCACCTACAAATGTGAACTGACGTTCAAAAATAAAACATTTGAAAACGGACCATTTTCCACATTTCTGAAGCATGACGTAATGGGGGGGTGTTATCTCTTTTGTCGAAAATCAGCCGTTTTTGCTCGAACATTAAATGCCTCCAAATGGTATTTAATTAACTTCCCGGGGTGAAGAAACCCTTTTTGAGAACTCAGAGTGAGTAAATTGGCCATTTTCATGCACTTTTAACCATTCCATAAATCTTGTGTTTTGGGCCCCTGGAAGCATGAAAATCACTTTAAACATGCTAATTTTAGCTCTAACACTGATGATCCACCTACAAATGTGAACTGACGTTCAAAAATAAAACATTTGAAAACGGACCATTTTCCACATTTCTGAAGCATGACGTAATGGGGGGGTGTTATCTCTTTTGTCGAAAATCAGCCGTTTTTGCTCGAACATTAAATGCCTCCAAATGGTATTTAATTAACTTCCCGAGCCCCTGGAAGCATGAAAATCATTTTAAACATGCTAATTTTAGCTCTAACACTGATGATCCACCTACAAATGTGAACTGACGTTCAAAAATAAAACATTTGAAAACGGACCATTTTCCACATTTCTGAAGCATGACGTAATGGGGGGGTGTTATCTCTTTTGTCGAAAATCAGCCGTTTTTGCTCGAACATTAAATGCCTCCAAATGGTATTTATTTCACTTCCCGAGCCCCTGGAAGCATGAAAATCACTTTAAACATGCTAATTTTAGCTCTAACACTGATGATCCACCTACAAATGTGAACTGACGTTCAAAAATAAAACATTTGAAAACGGACCATTTTCCACATTTCTGAAGCATGACGTAATGGGGGGGTGTTATCTCTTTTGTCGAAAATCACCCGTTTTTGCTCGAACATTAAATGCCTCCAAATGGTATTTAATTAACTTCCCGGGGTGAAGAAACCCTTTTTGAGAACTCAGAGTGAGTAAATTGGCCATTTTCATGCACTTTTAACCATTCCATAAATCTTGTGTTTTGGGCCCCTGGAAGCATGAAAATCACTTTAAACATGCTAATTTTAGCTCTAACACTGATGATCCACCTACAAATGTGAACTGACGTTCAAAAATAAAACATTTGAAAACGGACCATTTTCCACATTTCTGAAGCATGACGTAATGGGGGGGTGTTATCTCTTTTGTCGAAAATCAGCCGTTTTTGCTCGAACATTAAATGCCTCCAAATGGTATTTATTTCACTTCCCGAGCCCCTGGAAGCATGAAAATCACTTTAAACATGCTAATTTTAGCTCTAACACTGATGATCCACCTACAAATGTGAACTGACGTTCAAAAATAAAACATTTGAAAACGGACCATTTTCCACATTTCTGAAGCATGACGTAATGGGGGGGTGTTATCTCTTTTGTCGAAAATCAGCCGTTTTTGCTGAACATTAAATGCCTCCAAATGGTATTTAATTAACTTCCCGGGGTGAAGAAACCCTTTTTGAGAACTCAGAGTGAGTAAATTGGCCATTTTCATGCACTTTTAACCATTCCATAAATCTTGTGTTTGGGCCCCTGGAAGCATGAAAATCACTTTAAACATGCTAATTTTAGCTCTAACACTGATGATCCACCTACAAATGTGAACTGATGTTCAAAAAATAAAACATTTGAAAACGGACCATTTTCCACATTTCTGAAGCATGACGTAATGGGGGGGTGTTATCTCTTTTGTCGAAAATCAGCCGTTTTTGCTCGAACATTAAATGCCTCCAAATGGTAGTTAATTAACTTCCCGAGCCCCTGGAAGCATGAAAATCACTTTAAACATGCTAATTTTAGCTCTAACACTGATGATCCACCTACAAATGTGAACTGACGTTCAAAAATAAAACATTTGAAAACGGACCATTTTCCACATTTCTGAAGCATGACGTAATGGGGGGGTGTTATCTCTTTTGTCGAAAATTCAGCCGTTTCTGCTCGAACATTAAATGCTCCAAATGGTATTTAATTAACTTCCCGGGCCCCTGGAAGCATGAAAATCACTTTAAACATGCTAATTTTAGCTCTAACACTGATGATCCACCTACAAATGTGAACTGACGTTCAAAAATAAAACATTTGAAAACGGACCATTTTCCACATTTCTGAAGCATGACGTAATGGGGGGGTGTTATCTCTTTTGTCGAAAATCAGCCGTTTTTGCTCGAACATTAAATGCCTCCAAATGGTATTTAATTAACTTCCCGGGGTGAAGAAACCCTTTTTTGAGAACTCAGAGTGAGTAAATTGGCCATTTTCATGCGCTTTTAACCATTCCATTAATCTTGTGTTTTGGGCCCCTGGAAGCATGAAAATCACTTTAAACATGCTAATTTTAGCTCTAACACTGATGATCCACCTACAAATGTGAACTGACGTTCAAAAATAAAACATTTGAAAACGGACCATTTTCCACATTTCTGCAGCATGACGTAATGGGGGGGTGTTATCTCTTTTGTCGAAAATCAGCCGTTTTTGCTCGAACATTAAATGCCTCCAAATGGTATTTAATTAACTTCCCGGGGTGAAGAAACCCTTTTTGAGAACTCAGAGTGAGTAAATTGGCCATTTTTCATGCACTTTTAACCCATTCCCATAAATCTTGTGTTTTGGGCCCCTGGAAGCATGAAAATCACTTTAAACATGCTAATTTTAGCTCTAACAGTGATGATCCACCTACAAATGTGAACTGACGTTCAAAAATAAAACATTTGAAAACGGACCATTTTCCACATTTCTGAAGCATGACGTAATGGGGGGGTGTTATCTCTTTTGTCGAAAATCAGCCGTTTTTGCTCGAACATTAAATGCCTCCAAATGGTATTTAATTAACTTCCCGGGGTGAAGAAACCCTTTTTGAGAACTCAGAGTGAGTAAATTGGCCATTTTCATGCACTTTTAACCATTCCATAAATCTTGTGTTTTGGGCCCCTGGAAGCATGAAAATCACTTTAAACATGCTAATTTTAGCTCTAACACTGATGATCCACCTACAAATGTGAACTGACGTTCAAAAATAAAACATTTGAAAACGGACCATTTTCCACATTTCTGAAGCATGACGTAATGGGGGGGTGTTATCTCTTTTGTCGAAAATCAGCCGTTTTTGCTCGAACATTAAATGCCTCCAAATGGTATTTAATTAACTTCCCGAGCCCCTGGAAGCATGAAAATCACTTTAAACATGCTAATTTTAGCTCTAACACTGATGATCCACCTACAAATGTGAACTGACGTTCAAAAATAAAACATTTGAAAACGGACCATTTTCCACATTTCTGAAGCATGACGTAATGGGGGGGTGTTATCTCTTTTGTCGAAAATCACCCGTTTTTGCTCGAACATTAAATGCCTCCAAATGGTATTTAATTAACTTCCCGGGGTGAAGAAACCCTTTTTGAGAACTCAGAGTGAGTAAATTGGCCATTTTCATGCACTTTTAACCATTCCATAAATCTTGTGTTTTGGGCCCCTGGAAGCATGAAAATCACTTTAAACATGCTAATTTTAGCTCTAACACTGATGATCCACCTACAAATGTGAACTGACGTTCAAAAATAAAACATTTGAAAACGGACCATTTTCCACATTTCTGAAGCATGACGTAATGGGGGGGTGTTATCTCTTTTGTCGAAAATCAGCCGTTTTTGCTCGAACATTAAATGCCTCCAAATGGTATTTATTTCACTTCCCGAGCCCCTGGAAGCATGAAAATCACTTTAAACATGCTAATTTTAGCTCTAACACTGATGATCCACCTACAAATGTGAACTGACGTTCAAAAATAAAACATTTGAAAACGGACCATTTTCCACATTTCTGAAGCATGACGTAATGGGGGGGTGTTATCTCTTTTGTCGAAAATCAGCCGTTTTTGCTCGAACATTAAATGCCTCCAAATGGTATTTAATTAACTTCCCGAGCCCCTGGAAGCATGAAAATCACTTTAAACATGCTAATTTTAGCTCTAACACTGATGATCCACCTACAAATGTGAACTGACGTTCAAAAATAAAACATTTGAAAACGGACCATTTTCCACATTTCTGAAGCATGACGTAATGGGGGGGTGTTATCTCTTTTGTCGAAAATCAGCCGTTTTTGCTCGAACATTAAATGCCTCCAAATGGTATTTAATTAACTTCCCGAGCCCCTGGAAGCATGAAAATCACTTTAAACATGCTAATTTTAGCTCTAACACTGATGATCCACCTACAAATGTGAACTGACGTTCAAAAATAAAACATTTGAAAACGGACCATTTTCCACATTTCTGAAGCATGACGTAATGGGGGGGTGTTATCTCTTTTGTCGAAAATCAGCCGTTTTTGCTCGAACATTAAATGCCTCCAAATGGTATTTAATTAACTTCCCGGGGTGAAGAAACCCTTTTTGAGAACTCAGAGTGAGTAAATTGGCCATTTTCATGCACTTTTAACCATTCCATAAATCTTGTGTTTTGGGCCCCTGGAAGCATGAAAATCACTTTAAACATGCTTATTTTAGCTCTAACACTGATGATCCACCTACAAATGTGAACTGACGTTCAAAAATAAAACATTTGAAAACGGACCATTTTCCACATTTCTGAAGCATGACGTAATGGGGGGGTGTTATCTCTTTTGTCGAAAATCAGCCGTTTTTGCTCGAACATTAAATGCCTCCAAATGGTATTTATTTCACTTCCCGAGCCCCTGGAAGCATGAAAATCACTTTAAACATGCTAATTTTAGCTCTAACACTGATGATCCACCTACAAATGTGAACTGACGTTCAAAAATAAAACATTTGAAAACGGACCATTTTCCACATTTCTGAAGCATGACGTAATGGGGGGGTGTTATCTCTTTTGTCGAAAATCAGCCGTTTTTGCTCGAACATTAAATGCCTCCAAATGGTATTTAATTAACTTCCCGAGCCCCTGGAAGCATGAAAATCACTTTAAACATGCTAATTTTAGCTCTAACACTGATGATCCACCTACAAATGTGAACTGACGTTCAAAAATAAAACATTTGAAAACGGACCATTTTCCACATTTCTGAAGCATGACGTAATGGGGGGGTGTTATCTCTTTTGTCGAAAATCAGCCGTTTTTGCTCGAACATTAAATGCCTCCAAATGGTATTTAATTAACTTCCCGAGCCCCTGGAAGCATGAAAATCACTTTAAACATGCTAATTTTAGCTCTAACACTGATGATCCACCTACAAATGTGAACTGACGTTCAAAAATAAAACATTTGAAAACGGACCATTTTCCACATTTCTGAAGCATGACGTAATGGGGGGGTGTTATCTCTTTTGTCGAAAATCAGCCGTTTTTGCTCGAACATTAAATGCCTCCAAATGGTATTTAATTAACTTCCCGGGTGAAGAAACCCTTTTTGAGAACTCAGAGTGAGTAAATTGGCCATTTTCATGCACTTTTAACCATTCCATTAATCTTGTGTTTTGGGCCCCTGGAAGCATGAAAATCACTTTAAACATGCTAATTTTAGCTCTAACACTGATGATCCACCTACAAATGTGAACTGACGTTCAAAAATAAAACATTTGAAAACGGACCATTTTCCACATTTCTGAAGCATGACGTAATGGGGGGGTGTTATCTCTTTTGTCGAAAATCAGCCGTTTTTGCTCGAACATTAAATGCCTCCAAATGGTATTTAATTAACTTCCCGGGGTGAAGAAACCCTTTTTGAGAACTCAGAGTGAGTAAATTGGCCATTTTCATGCACTTTTAACCATTCCATAAATCTTGTGTTTTGGGCCCCTGGAAGCATGAAAATCACTTTAAACATGCTAATTTTAGCTCTAACACTGATGATCCACCTACAAATGTGAACTGACGTTCAAAAATAAAACATTTGAAAACGGACCATTTTCCACATTTCTGAAGCATGACGTAATGGGGGGGTGTTATCTCTTTTGTCGAAAATCAGCCGTTTTTGCTCGAACATTAAATGCCTCCAAATGGTATTTAATTAACTTCCCGAGCCCCTGGAAGCATGAAAATCACTTTAAACATGCTAATTTTAGCTCTAACACTGATGATCCACCTACAAATGTGAACTGACGTTCAAAAATAAAACATTTGAAAACGGACCATTTTCCACATTTCTGAAGCATGACGTAATGGGGGGGTGTTATCTCTTTTGTCGAAAATCAGCCGTTTTTGCTCGAACATTAAATGCCTCCAAATGGTATTTATTTCACTTCCCGAGCCCCTGGAAGCATGAAAATCACTTTAAACATGCTAATTTTAGCTCTAACACTGATGATCCACCTACAAATGTGAACTGACGTTCAAAAATAAAACATTTGAAAACGGACCATTTTCCACATTTCTGAAGCATGACGTAATGGGGGGGTGTTATCTCTTTTGTCGAAAATCAGCCGTTTTTGCTCGAACATTAAATGCCTCCAAATGGTATTTATTTCACTTCCCGAGCCCCTGGAAGCATGAAAATCACTTTAAACATGCTAATTTTAGCTCTAACACTGATGATCCACCTACAAATGTGAACTGACGTTCAAAAATAAAACATTTGAAAACGGACCATTTTCCACATTTCTGAAGCATGACGTAATGGGGGGTGTTATCTCTTTTGTCGAAAATCAGCCGTTTTTGCTCGAACATTAAATGCCTCCAAATGGTATTTAATTAACTTCCCGGGGTGAAGAAACCCTTTTTGAGAACTCAGAGTGAGTAAATTGGCCATTTTCATGCGCTTTTAACCATCCATTAATCTTGTGTTTTGGGCCCCTGGAAGCATGAAAATCACTTTAAACATGCTAATTTTAGCTCTAACACTGATGATCCACCTACAAATGTGAACTGACGTTCAAAAATAAAACATTTGAAAACAGACCATTTTCCACATTTCTGAAGCATGACGTAATGGGGGGGTGTTATCTCTTTTGTCGAAAATCAGCCGTTTTTGCTCGAACATTAAATGCCTCCAAATGGTATTTAATTAACTTCCCGGGGTGAAGAAACCCTTTTTGAGAACTCAGAGTGAGTAAATTGGCCATTTTCATGCACTTTTAACCATTCCATAAATCTTGTGTTTTGGGCCCCTGGAAGCATGAAAATCACTTTAAACATGCTAATTTTAGCTCTAACAGTGATGATCCACCTACAAATGTGAACTGACGTTCAAAAATAAAACATTTGAAAACGGACCATTTTCCACATTTCTGAAGCATGACGTATGGGGGGGTGTTATCTCTTTTGTCGAAAATCAGCCGTTTTTGCTCGAACATTAAATGCCTCCAAATGGTATTTAATTAACTTCCCGGGGTGAAGAAACCCTTTTTGAGAACTCAGAGTGAGTAAATTGGCCATTTTCATGCACTTTTAACCATTCCATAAATCTTGTGTTTTGGGCCCCTGGAAGCATGAAAATCACTTTAAACATGCTAATTTTAGCTCTAACACTGATGATCCACCTACAAATGTGAACTGACGTTCAAAAATAAAACATTTGAAAACGGACCATTTTCCACATTTCTGAAGCATGACGTAATGGGGGGGTGTTATCTCTTTTGTCGAAAAATCAGCCGTTTTTGCTCGAACATTAAATGCCTCCAAATGGTATTTAATTAACTTCCCGAGCCCCTGGAAGCATGAAAATCACTTTAAACATGCTAATTTTAGCTCTAACACTGATGATCCACCTACAAATGTGAACTGACGTTCAAAAATAAAACATTTGAAAACGGACCATTTTCCACATTTCTGAAGCATGACGTAATGGGGGGGTGTTATCTCTTTTGTCGAAAATCAGCCGTTTTTTGCTCGAACATTAAATGCCTCCAAATGGTATTTATTTCACTTCCCGAGCCCCTGGAAGCATGAAAATCACTTTAAACATGCTAATTTTAGCTCTAACACTGATGATCCACCTACAAATGTGAACTGACGTTCAAAAAATAAAACATTTGAAAACGGACCATTTTCCACATTTCTGAAGCATGACGTAATGGGGGGGTGTTATCTCTTTTGTCGAAAATCACCCGTTTTTGCTCGAACATTAAATGCCTCCAAATGGTATTTAATTAACTTCCCGGGGTGAAGAAACCCTTTTTGAGAACTCAGAGTGAGTAAATTGGCCATTTTCATGCACTTTTAACCATTCCATAAATCTTGTGTTTTGGGCCCCTGGAAGCATGAAAATCACTTTAAACATGCTAATTTTAGCTCTAACACTGATGATCCACCTACAAATGTGAACTGACGTTCAAAAATAAAACATTTGAAAACGGACCATTTTCCACATTTCTGAAGCATGACGTAATGGGGGGGTGTTATCTCTTTTGTCGAAAATCAGCCGTTTTTGCTCGAACATTAAATGCCTCCAAATGGTATTTATTTCACTTCCCGAGCCCCTGGAAGCATGAAAATCACTTTAAACATGCTAATTTTAGCTCTAACACTGATGATCCACCTACAAATGTGAACTGACGTTCAAAAATAAAACATTTGAAAACGGACCATTTTCCACATTTCTGAAGCATGACGTAATGGGGGGGTGTTATCTCTTTTGTCGAAAATCAGCCGTTTTTGCTCGAACATTAAATGCCTCCAAATGGTATTTAATTAACTTCCCGAGCCCCTGGAAGCATGAAAATCACTTTAAACATGCTAATTTTAGCTCTAACACTGATGATCCACCTACAAATGTGAACTGACGTTCAAAAATAAAACATTTGAAAACGACCATTTTCCACATTTCTGAAGCATGACGTAATGGGGGGGTGTTATCTCTTTTGTCGAAAATCAGCCGTTTTTGCTCGAACATTAAATGCCTCCAAATGGTATTTAATTAACTTCCCGGGGTGAAGAAACCCTTTTTGAGAACTCAGAGTGAGTAAATTGGCCATTTTCATGCACTTTTAACCATTCCATAAATCTTGTGTTTTGGGCCCCTGGAAGCATGAAAATCACTTTAAACATGCTAATTTTAGCTCTAACACTGATGATCCACCTACAAATGTGAACTGATGTTCAAAAATAAAACATTTGAAACGGACCATTTTCCACATTTCTGAAGCATGACGTAATGGGGGGGTGTTATCTCTTTTGTCGAAAATCAGCCGTTTTTGCTCGAACATTAAATGCCTCCAAATGGTAGTTAATTAACTTCCCGAGCCCCTGGAAGCATGAAAATCACTTTAAACATGCTAATTTTAGCTCTAACACTGATGATCCACCTACAAATGTGAACTGACGTTCAAAAATAAAACATTTGAAAACGGACCATTTTCCACATTTCTGAAGCATGACGTAATGGGGGGGTGTTATCTCTTTTGTCGAAAATCAGCCGTTTTCTGCTCGAACATTAAATGCCTCCAAATGGTATTTAATTAACTTCCGGGGTGAAGAAACCCTTTTTGAGAACTCAGAGTGAGTAAATTGGCCATTTTCATGCACTTTTAACCATTCCCATAAATCTTGTGTTTTGGGCCCCTGGAAGCATGAAAATCACTTTAAACATGCTAATTTTAGCTCTAACACTGATGATTCACCTACAAATGTGAACTGACGTTCAAAAATAAAACATTTGAAAAGGGACCATTTTCCACATTTCTGAAGCATGACGTAATGGGGGGGTGTTATCTCTTTTGTCGAAAATCAGCCGTTTTTGCTCGAACATTAAATGCCTCCAAATGGTATTTAATTAACTTCCCGAGCCCCTGGAAGCATGAAAATCACTTTAAACATGCTAATTTTAGCTCTAACACTGATGATCCACCTACAAATGTGAACTGACGTTCAAAAATAAAACATTTGAAAACGGACCATTTTCCACATTTCTGAAGCATGACGTAATGGGGGGGTGTTATCTCTTTTGTCGAAAATCAGCCGTTTTTGCTCGAACATTAAATGCCTCCAAATGGTATTTAATTAACTTCCCGGGGTGAAGAAACCCTTTTTGAGAACTCAGAGTGAGTAAATTGGCCATTTTCATGCACTTTTAACCATTCCATAAATCTTGTGTTTTGGGCCCTTGGAAGCATGAAAATCACTTTAAACATGCTAATTTTAGCTCTAACACTGATGATCCACCTACAAATGTGAACTGACGTTCAAAAATAAAACATTTGAAAACGGACCATTTCCCACATTTCTGAAGCATGACGTAATGGGGGGGTGTTATCTCTTTTGTCGAAAATCAGCCGTTTTTGCTCGAACATTAAATGCCTCCAAATGGTATTTAATTAACTTCCCGAGCCCCTGGAAGCATGAAAATCACTTTAAACATGCTAATTTTAGCTCTAACACTGATGATCCACCTACAAATGTGAACTGACGTTCAAAAATAAAACATTTGAAAACGGACCATTTTCCACATTTCTGAAGCATGACGTAATGGGGGGGTGTTATCTCTTTTGTCGAAAATCAGCCGTTTTTGCTCGAACATTAAATGCCTCCAAATGGTATTTAATTAACTTCCCGGGGTGAAGAAACCCTTTTTGAGAACTCAGAGTGAGTAAATTGGCCATTTTCATGCACTTTTAACCATTCCATAAATCTTGTGTTTTGGGCCCCTGGAAGCATGAAAATCACTTTAAACATGCTAATTTTAGCTCTAACACTGATGATCCACCTACAAATGTGAACTGACGTTCAAAAATAAAACATTTGAAAACGGACCATTTTCCACATTTCTGAAGCATGACGTAATAGGGGGGTGTTATCTCTTTTGTCGAAAATCTGCCGTTTTTGCTCGAACATTAAATGCCTCCAAATGGTATTTAATTAACTTCCCGAGCCCCTGGAAGCATGAAAATCACTTTAAACATGCTAATTTTAGCTCTAACACTGATGATCCACCTACAAATGTGAACTGACGTTCAAAAATAAAACATTTGAAAACGGACCATTTTCCACATTTCTGAAGCATGACGTAATGGGGGGGTGTTATCTCTTTTGTCGAAAATCAGCCGTTTTTGCTCGAACATTAAATGCCTCCAAATGGTATTTATTTCACTTCCCGAGCCCCTGGAAGCATGAAAATCACTTTAACATGCTAATTTTAGCTCTAACACTGATGATCCACCTACAAATGTGAACTGACGTTCAAAAATAAAACATTTGAAAACGGACCATTTTCCACATTTCTGAAGCATGACGTAATGGGGGGGTGTTATCTCTTTTGTCGAAAATCAGCCGTTTTTGCTCGAACATTAAATGCCTCCAAATGGTATTTAATTAACTTCCCGGGGTGAAGAAACCCTTTTTGAGAACTCAGAGTGAGTAAATTGGCCATTTTCATGCGCTTTTAACCATTCCATTAATCTTGTGTTTTGGGCCCCTGGAAGCATGAAAATCACTTTAAACATGCTAATTTTAGCTCTAACACTGATGATCCACCTACAAATGTGAACTGACGTTCAAAAATAAAACATTTGAAAACGGACCATTTTCCACATTTCTGAAGCATGACGTAATGGGGGGGTGTTATCTCTTTTGTCGAAAATCAGCCGTTTTTGCTCGAACATTAAATGCCTCCAAATGGTATTTATTTCACTTCCCGAGCCCCTGGAAGCATGAAAATAACTTTAAACATGCTAATTTTAGCTCTAACACTGATGATCCACCTACAAATGTGAACTGACGTTCAAAAATAAAACATTTGAAAACGGACCATTTTCCACATTTCTGAAGCATGACGTAATGGGGGGGTGTTATCTCTTTTGTCGAAAATCAGCCGTTTTTGCTCGAACATTAAATGCCTCCAAATGGTATTTATTTCACTTCCCGAGCCCCTGGAAGCATGAAAATCACTTTAAACATGCTAATTTTTAGCTCTAACACTGATGATCCACCTACAAATGTGAACTGACGTTCAAAAATAAAACATTTGAAAACGGACCATTTTCCACATTTCTGAAGGCATGACGTAATGGGGGGGTGTTATCTCTTTTGTCGAAAATCAGCCGTTTTTGCTCGAACATTAAATGCCTCCAAATGGTATTTAATTAACTTCCCGGGGTGAAGAAACCCTTTTTGAGAACTCAGAGTGAGTAAATTGGCCATTTTCATGCACTTTTAACCATTCCATAAATCTTGTGTTTTGGGCCCCTGGAAGCATGAAAATCACTTTAAACATGCTAATTTTAGCTCTAACACTGATGATCCACCTACAAATGTGAACTGACGTTCAAAAATAAAACATTTGAAAACGGACCATTTTCCACATTTCTGAAGCATGACGTAATGGGGGGGTGTTATCTCTTTTGTCGAAAATCAGCCGTTTTTGCTCGAACATTAAATGCCTCCTAATGGTATTTAATTAACTTCCTGAGCCCCTGGAAGCATGAAATCACTTTAAACATGCTAATTTTAGCTCTAACACTTATGATCCACCTACAAATGTGAACTGACGTTCAAAAATAAAACATTTGAAAACGGACCATTTTCCACATTTCTGAAGCATGACGTAATGGGGGGGTGTTATCTCTTTTGTCGAAAATCAGCCGTTTTTGCTCGAACATTAAATGCCTCCAAATGGTATTTAATTAACTTCCCGGGGTGAAGAAACCCTTTTTGAGAACTCAGAGTGAGTAAATTGGCCATTTTCATGCACTTTTAACCATTCCATAAATCTTGTGTTTTGGGCCCCTGGAAGCATGAAAATCACTTTAAACATGCTAATTTTAGCTCTAACACTGATGATCCACCTACAAATGTGAACTGACGTTCAAAAATAAAACATTTGAAAACGGACCATTTTCCACATTTCTGAAGCATGACGTAATGGGGGGGTGTTATCTCTTTTGTCGAAAATCAGCCGTTTTTGCTCGAACATTAAATGCCTCCAAATGGTATTTAATTAACTTCCCGAGCCCCTGGAAGCATGAAAATCACTTTAAACATGCTAATTTTAGCTCTAACACTGATGATCCACCTACAAATGTGAACTGACGTTCAAAAATAAAACATTTGAAAACGGACCATTTTCCACATTTCTGAAGCATGACGTAATGGGGGGGGTGTTATCTCTTTTGTCGAAAATCAGCCGTTTTTGCTCGAACATTAAATGCCTCCAAATGGTATTTAATTAACTTCCCGGGGTGAAGAAACCCTTTTTGAGAACTCAGAGTGAGTAAATTGGCCATTTTCATGCACTTTTAACCATTCCATAAATCTTGTGTTTTGGGCCCCTGGAAGCATGAAAATCACTTTAAACATGCTAATTTTAGCTCTAACACTGATGATCCACCTACAAATGTGAACTGACGTTCAAAAATAAAACATTTGAAAACGGACCATTTTCCACATTTCTGAAGCATGACGTAATGGGGGGGTGTTATCTCTTTTGTCGAAAATCAGCCGTTTTTGCTCGAACATTAAATGCCTCCAAATGGTATTTAATTAACTTCCCGAGCCCCTGGAAGCATGAAAATCACTTTAAACATGCTAATTTTAGCTCTAACACTGATGATCCACCTACAAATGTGAACTGACGTTCAAAAATAAAACATTTGAAAACGGACCATTTTCCACATTTCTGAAGCATGACGTAATGGGGGGGTGTTATCTCTTTTGTCGAAAATCAGCCGTTTTTGCTCGAACATTAAATGCCTCCAAATGGTATTTAATTAACTTCCCGGGGTGAAGAAACCCTTTTTGAGAACTCAGAGTGAGTAAATTGGCCATTTTCATGCACTTTTAACCATTCCATAAATCTTGTGTTTTGGGCCCCTGGAAGCATGAAAATCACTTTAAACATGCTAATTTTAGCTCTAACACTGATGATCCACCTACAAATGTGAACTGACGTTCAAAAATAAAACATTTGAAAACGGACCATTTTCCACATTTCTGAAGCATGACGTAATGGGGGGGTGTTATCTCTTTTGTCGAAAATCAGCCGTTTTTGCTCGAACATTAAATGCCTCCTAATGGTATTTAATTAACTTCCTGAGCCCCTGGAAGCATGAAAATCACTTTAAACATGCTAATTTTAGCTCTAACACTTATGATCCACCTACAAATGTGAACTGACGTTCAAAAATAAAACATTTGAAAACGGACCATTTTCCACATTTCTGAAGCATGACGTAATGGGGGGGTGTTATCTCTTTTGTCGAAAATCAGCCGTTTTGCTCGAACATTAAATGCCTCCAAATGGTATTTAATTAACTTCCCGGGGTGAAGAAACCCTTTTTGAGAACTCAGAGTGAGTAAATTGGCCATTTTCATGCACTTTTAACCATTCCATAAATCTTGTGTTTTGGGCCCCTGGAAGCATGAAAATCACTTTAAACATGCTAATTTTAGCTCTAACACTGATGATCCACCTACAAATGTGAACTGACGTTCAAAAAATAAAACATTTGAAAACGGACCATTTTCCACATTTCTGAAGCATGACGTAATGGGGGGGTGTTATCTCTTTTGTCGAAAATCAGCCGTTTTGCTCGAACATTAAATGCCTCCAAATGGTATTTAATTAACTTCCCGAGCCCCTGGAAGCATGAAAATCACTTTAAACATGCTAATTTTAGCTCTAACACTGATGATCCACCTACAAATGTGAACTGACGTTCAAAAATAAAACATTTGAAAACGGACCATTTTCCACATTTCTGAAGCATGACGTAATGGGGGGGTGTTATCTCTTTTGTCGAAAATCAGCCGTTTTTGCTCGAACATTAAATGCCTCCAAATGGTATTTAATTAACTTCCCGGGGTGAAGAAACCCTTTTTGAGAACTCAGAGTGAGTAAATTGGCCATTTTCATGCACTTTTAACCATTCCATAAATCTTGTGTTTTGGGCCCCTGGAAGCATGAAAATCACTTTAAACATGCTAATTTTAGCTCTAACACTGATGATCCACCTACAAATGTGAACTGACGTTCAAAAATAAAAACATTTGAAAACGGACCATTTTCCACATTTCTGAAGCATGACGTAATGGGGGGGTGTTATCTCTTTTGTCGAAAATCAGCCGTTTTTGCTCGAACATTAAATGCCTCCAAATGGTATTTAATTAACTTCCCGAGCCCCTGGAAGCATGAAAATCACTTTAAACATGCTAATTTTAGCTCTAACACTGATGATCCACCTACAAATGTGAACTGACGTTCAAAAATAAAACATTTGAAAACGGACCATTTTCCACATTTCTGAAGCATGACGTAATGGGGGGGTGTTATCTCTTTTGTCGAAAATCAGCCGTTTTTGCTCGAACATTAAATGCCTCCAAATGGTATTTAATTAACTTCCCGGGGTGAAGAAACCCTTTTTGAGAACTCAGAGTGAGTAAATTGGCCATTTTCATGCACTTTTAACCATTCCATAAATCTTGTGTTTTGGCCCCTGGAAGCATGAAAATCACTTTAAACATGCTAATTTTAGCTCTAACACTGATGATCCACCTACAAATGTGAACTGACGTTCAAAAATAAAACATTTGAAAACGGACCATTTTCCACATTTCTGAAGCATGACGTAATGAGGGGGTGTTATCTCTTTTGTCGAAAATCAGCCGTTTTTGCTCGAACATTAAATGCTCCAAATGGTATTTAATTAACTTCCCGAGCCCCTGGGAAGCATGAAAATCACTTTAAACATGCTAATTTTAGCTCTAACACTGATGATCCACCTACAAATGTGAACTGACGTTCAAAAATAAAACATTTGAAAACGGACCATTTTCCACATTTCTGAAAGCATGACGTAATGGGGGTGTTATCTCTTTTGTCGAAAATCAGCCGTTTTGCTCGAACATTAAATGCCTCCAAATGGTATTTATTTCACTTCCCGAGCCCCTGGAAGCATGAAAATCACTTTAAACATGCTAATTTTAGCTCTAACACTGATGATCCACCTACAAATGTGAACTGACGTTCAAAAATAAAACATTTGAAAACGGACCATTTTCCACATTTCTGAAGCATGACATAATGGGGGGGTGTTATCTCTTTTGTCGAAAATCAGCCGTTTTTGCTCGAACATTAAATGCCTCCAAATTGTAATTAATTAACTTCCCGGGGTGAAGAAACCCTTTTTGAGAACTCAGAGTGAGTAAATTGGCCATTTTCATGCACTTTTAACCATTCCATAAATCTTGTGTTTAGGGCCCCTGGAAGCATGAAAATCACTTTAAACATGCTAATTTTAGCTCTAACACTGATGATCCACCTACAAATGTGAACTGACGTTAAAAAATAAAACATTTGAAAACGGACCATTTTCCACATTTCTGAAGCATGACGTAATGGGGGGGTGTTATCTCTTTTGTCAAAAATCAGCTGTTTTTGATTGAACATTAAATGCCTCCAAATAGTATTTAATTCACTTCCCGAGCCCCTGGAAGCATGAAAATCACTTTAAACATGCTAATTTTAGCTCTAACACTGATGATCCACCTACAAATGTGAACTGATGTTCAAAAATGAAACATTTGAAAACGGACCATTTTCCACATTTCTGAAGCATGACGTAATGGGGGGGTGTTATCTCTTTTGTCGAAAATCAGCCGTTTTGCTCGAACATTAAATGCCTCCAAATGGTATTTAATTAACTTCCCGGGGTGAAGAAACCCTTTTTGAGAACTCAGAGTGAGTAAATTGGCCATTTTCATGCACTTTTAACCATTCCATAAATCTTGTGTTTAGGGCCCCTGGAAGCATGAAAATCACTTTAAACATGCTAATTTTAGCTCTAACACTGATGATCCACCTACAAATGTGAACTGACGTTCAAAAATAAAACATTTGAAAACGGACCATTTTCCACATTTCTGAAGCATGACGTAATGGGGGGGTGTTATCTCTTTTGTCAAAAATCAGCTGTTTTTGCTTGAACATTAAATGCCTCCAAATAGTATTTAATTCACTTCCCGAGCCCCTGGAAGCATGAAAATCACTTTAAACATGCTAATTTTAGCTCTAACACTGATGATCCACCTACAAATGTGAACTGACGTTCAAAAATAAAACATTTGAAAACGGACCATTTTCCACATTTCTGAAGCATGACGTAATGGGGGGGTGTTATCTCTTTTGTCGAAAATCAGCCGTTTTTGCTCGAACATTAAATGCCTCAAATGGTATTTAATTAACTTCCCGGGGTGAAGAAACCCTTTTTGAGAACTCAGAGTGAGTAAATTGGCCATTTCATGCACTTTTAACCATTCCATAAATCTTGTGTTTAGGGCCCCTGGAAGCATGAAAATCACTTTAAACATGCTAATTTTAGCTCTAACACTGATGATCCACCTACAAATGTGAACTGACGTTAAAAAAATAAAACATTTGAAAACGGACCATTTTCCACATTTCTGAAGCATGACGTAATGGGGGGGTGTTATCTCTTTTGTCAAAAATCAGCTGTTTTTGATTGAACATTAATGCCTCCAAATAGTATTTAATTCACTTCCCGAGCCCCTGGAAGCATGAAAATCACTTTAAACATGCTAATTTTAGCTCTAACACTGATGATCCACCTACAAATGTGAACTGATGTTCAAAATGAAACATTTGAAAACGGACCATTTTCCACATTTCTGAAGCATGACGTATGGGGGGGTGTTATCTCTTTTGTCGAAAATCAGCCGTTTTTGTTCGAACATTAAATGCCTCCAAATGGTATTTAATTAACTTCCCGGGGTGAAGAAACCCTTTTTGAGAACTCAGAGTGAGTAAATTGGCCATTTTCATGCACTTTTAACCATTCCATAAATCTTGTGTTTAGGGCCCCTGGAAGCATGAAAATCACTTTAAACATGCTAATTTTAGCTCTAACACTGATGATCCACCTACAAATGTGAACTGACGTTCAAAAATAAAACATTTGAAAACGGACCATTTTCCACATTTCTGAAGCATGACGTAATGGGGGGGTGTTATCTCTTTTGTCAAAAATCAGCTGTTTTTGCTTGAACATTAAATGCCTCCAAATAGTATTTAATTCACTTCCCGAGCCCCTGGAAGCATGAAAATCACTTTAAACATGCTAATTTTAGCTCTAACACTGATGATCCACCTACAAATGTGAACTGACGTTCAAAAATAAAACATTTGAAAACGGACCATTTTCCACATTTCTGAAGCATGACGTAATGGGGGGGTGTTATCTCTTTTGTCGAAAATCAGCCGTTTTTGCTCGAACATTAAATGCCTCCAAATGGTATTTAATTAACTTCCCGGGGTGAAGAAACCCTTTTTGAGAACTCAGAGTGAGTAAATTGGCCATTTTCATGCACTTTTAACCATTCCATAAATCTTGTGTTTAGGGCCCCTGGAAGCATGAAAATCACTTTAAACATGCTAATTTTAGCTCTAACACTGATGATGCACCTACAAATGTGAACTGACGTTCAAAAATAAAACATTTGAAAACGGACCATTTTCCACATTTCTGAAGCATGACGTAATGGGGGGGTGTTATCTCTTTTGTCAAAAATCAGCTGTTTTTGATTGAACATTAAATGCCTCCAAATAGTATTTAATTCACTTCCCGAGCCCCTGGAAGCATGAAAATCACTTTAAACATGCTAATTTTAGCTCTAACACTGATGATCCACCTACAAATGTGAACTGATGTTCAAAAATAAAACATTTGAAAACGGACCATTTTCCACATTTCTGAAGCATGACGTAATGGGGGGGTGTTATCTCTTTTGTCGAAAATCAGCCGTTTTTGCTCGAACATTAAATGCCTCCAAATGGTATTTAATTAACTTCCCGGGGTGAAGAAACCCTTTTTGAGAACTCAGAGTGAGTAAATTGGCCATTTTCATGCACTTTTAACCATTCCATAAATTTGTGTTTAGGGCCCCTGGAAGCATGAAAATCACTTTAAACATGCTAATTTTAGCTCTAACACTGATGATCCACCTACAAATGTGAACTGACGTTCAAAAATAAAAACATTTGAAAACGGACCATTTTCCACATTTCTGAAGCATGACGTAATGGGGGGGTGTTATCTCTTTTGTCAAAAATCAGCTGTTTTTGCTTGAACATTAAATGCCTCCAAATAGTATTTAATTCACTTCCCGAGCCCCTGGAAGCATGAAAATCACTTTAAACATGCTAATTTTAGCTCTAACACTGATGATCCACCTACAAATA
>NW_028254114.1:0-53051 GCF_964263255.1 Lissotriton vulgaris
GTCGAAGTGTAAAGCAACCAAGGGTTTGTCCTTTGTTATTTGCAGGACCACAAGTCATCTTGTCTAGACTCTTATATGAAATGTATTAATCAAAGTACAACACATCGTTCGACCAGCTTTCCAGTTCAAATGTTTAATTCATTCACATCCAAATATTCAGATTTGATGGATACAGGCAGATTATGTTGGATTGATTGATTGCGATTGGGAAGTGTACACTACTGTATCTTGGTGATAGAGTGCCGCGGACCTGTATTTTTAGAGGAAGTGGGGCTTACCACATTACGGTAGCAGGAACAGCAATATTTGGAAGGACCACGTTATCTGCAGTACCTTCACAGCATCATGAGGGGCTTAGATAATTTTTTAAGTTCAGAAGCAGTCAGGAATACTGGGAAACATCAAGTATTTTTATTCAGCACATTGGTTGCAATGGATAGATAATTTAGAATGTCCACTACTAAGGGCTCGATTCCGATCCGGTAAAAAAAATCCCCCGTATGATTCGTATTCGTAGCCGTTTCCATACGACTCGTAAACACAACGTACGACCCGGCGAGTACGATCCGGACCGGGTGATCAGGACGCTATTCATACGGTCCGCGTCAGGTAAGGGCGATTCGTACGGAAAAGCGCTCAATCACATACACACCGTACGCCGCGTACCCCCCATGATCGCCGGGGTATGCGCCGTACCCCTGTGATCATGTGGGGTACGCGGCGTACACCCAGCGTACATGGGGTGCGCGGCGTCCCCGGGGGGGCGTTCTGTACTTGTTTCGGCGCGAACTATGCGTTTACGGCTGTTTCCAGCTCCCGTAAAAAAAAGGGTTGTACGTTGCGTACCCGACACAAATCGTACTTGCTGGGTCGTAAAAACCAGCCGCGAACCGTAGCGATGTCACGTACAGCGGGTTCCGAGTGAGACTCGTACTAATATTTTAGTCGTACGGAGTCCTATACGACTCATACGGTCCTTCGTCGTACGTACAGGGACGTGTACGGTACGATTCGTACGGGGAAAATTGCTCCGTACGACGATTCGGAGCGCATTTTACCGGATCGGAATCGAGCCCTAGGTGTGGGCGAAATGTGCGAATTCACGGTTCGTGAATTCGGGTGAAATCGAATTCGCAATCCGCATAATTTGCGAATTTGTGCGAATTTGCGGATGTTTGAAGGTTTTTTTGCGTATTCGCGGGCCGCTTGCAGTGCACCGACCGCGAAGTTACCCATGCTGTCGTACATGGGTGCAGCCATCTTGTGCGCATTGCGTATTTCCTTTTCCGGGCGCTATTGGCAATCTCGCGTTGTGTGCGGCACGCTATTACGAGTTTGCGTGTTTTTTTGCGTACTCTCAGGGGAAATATCGCGCAAACTTACCCATGCGGTCCTGTTTTTTGTGTTTTTTTCTACTTTTGGTTACTTTAAAACTACTTTTTTTACCACTTCTTTTATTTACTTTTTCACTATTCTCTTTCCTATTTATTATTTCCATTCCTGTCCAGGACCATGGCAAAGGGAGCCGGGAAGGACACCCCGTACCCGGCCCCCAAGCGGGCGATTGAGGGGAGAGCAAGTCATAGCCCGGGAGATCTTTAGCGCGGAGGAGGAGGCCGCACTGATCTTTTATGTCCAGCGCCGCCTCCCCAAGACCATCGCGGCAGGCGGCAGGATCGCTGGCGGGTACGGGCTCTGGGAGCGCCGGCAGCTGTGGGTGTGGGTGTGCTGGGCCATGTATTGACAGTCCCGGGTCCAGGGCACCTATAGCCAGGCCACGCACCGGTGGTCCGATATCCTGGACCGAGGACACGACCTGCTCGACCTGCTAGGCGTGAAGATCCCTGGACTTGGTGAGTAGTAGTAGCTATTTAATCACTATCAACAATTCTCCTGCTCTATGTTATCATATTGCAACTGTTTGTTTTTTCCGAAGAGCAATAATGCTGCCGATTACATTGTAG
Organism: Lissotriton vulgaris; assembly: GCF_964263255.1. NCBI lineage: Eukaryota > Metazoa > Chordata > Amphibia > Caudata > Salamandridae > Lissotriton > Lissotriton vulgaris. The sequence goes on from NW_028254114.1 coordinate 1,965, forward strand.
GTAAATAATGTTTCAAAATCTTCGATGATTGCATTGCAGGTGCACTGCTCGCCTGCTCAGTGGCGGTGCTACTATGCTTACTTGTTTTCGATTTTGTGCTCATTTCATTGGCCTGAGTGATTATGTATGAGTGTACTTTACAGAACTGCGCCACGCCTCCACCACTCATGGTGCACCGTGGTGCGCCGCATTTACAATGCGGCGCACCATGGGGCAATAACAACACAGATGCGTCACGCATCTGTGTCGTAAAGACGGTGCATTGCTGGAGTTGCGTCACAAGCACGACGCAGCTCCAGCAATGCTCTGGGGTGCCCTATCTCCCCAATGCTGCGTCAAGCCGTACGTCTGCTTCACGCAGGCGCAGGGTTTTGACGCAGCGTTGGCCTAAACGTGACTGAGTGAAATCTTGTAGATTTCACCCAGCCACTTTTAGGAGGCGTTCCTGCGCAGGAACGCCCTGTGATGCATCTCCCAGATGGGTCACGTTGTTAATATACCCCACACCATGGCGCCTCTTTTGCACTGCCGCTGCGTCACAAAAGTCACGCAACAACGGAGCAAAAGAGCCGAAAGGGGCTTGTAAATCTACCCCTAGAGACTCAGGTCCAGTCCTTCCTTTGTACTCCTGCCACTAAGAAGAGATAGTGATGGTGGATTGATAGTTTGAGTATATTATTATGACTAGTTATTTAGTAGGAAACTTTTTTGTGTTCAACTTCTCACTGGTCTGCAATCACGATGGACTGTGTCTGTCACTTCGCGTGCTGCAGAGTGCCGCCTGCCAGTCCTAGTCTAACCATTTTGTAGTTGGTTTAGTGAGTTACATAACTTTCCAAGTAGACGGTCTGCAAATCCAGCAATACTAATATCCTAGTAGACCACATCAGATAGGTCAATAAATTTAGTGCAATTGTTGTCAATTTCCCCAAACTAATTTGTTATTGTTTTTTTTTAAATGTTTGATTTGGTTGACAACAATCATCCATGTTTATGTCTTTCTTTCATGTTGTACGTCAGCACCCCCCTGGGGCAAGGGGACACAGGACGAGGTAGCGGCGCAGGCAGAGAAGGGACAAGGTCAGGAAGGCCAGGATTGGTCCGGAGAGGGCTCCTCTGCTGGCCTCAGTAAGTTTTCCTGTTAATATTAATAATTATACTTCCCTATCTTTTACAGCACCTATTTTTTCCTAACGTTCCTCATTCGATTTTTTCGAAATCGTCTTTGATATTCTTGTAGACTGTTTCTAAATTCTTATCCTGCTCTACTATGATTCCCTGTGGTACTACTAGATTATTAGTAGTCTGTCTGTGTAGCCAACTAAGCTTGCACAGTTGGCAAAAGGTGTTAAACAAAACTCCTATTCTATTCAGCAATAGCTCTATGCACTGAGTGCAGTCCTCTGGGTTGCCCATAATGTCTTTGGAAGTCTTCTAAATGATTATGCTTTGACAATTCCCAACAATAAAATGTCAATGTCCACCAAGAAAGAATAAGATACTAGTTTACTTTTTGATTGGATAGGAGGACAATCCATACTACTACTGTTGCAGGGACTATTCTGCACAAACAGAACTATGGGCACAAAATAGTGCATTGTTTATCAATTATAATAGGCGCAGTTAGACATTCCACATACCTCAGTCATAACAGAATTTAAACCCCAAATCTCCTTACTGACTAGCTAGTGTGTCAGAGTCATTTAGCTCCCAAATTCATCAATGATTGATCCCCAATTATTCTACAACCCAGGACATAAGACTAGGGAGTCAGAGTCCCGACCTCTCAGAGCCACGGACTCATGCTAGCAAATTGCAAACTCTTTCGCTCACTCACTCATGACCAAAAACCACGGAGTCTATGTAAGTTTTAAAGCTTTATTAAAAGTAAAAACATTTATTAAAATCAAGTTCAGCATACAACATAAACGGTGGATTGAAAATTGAAAAGTGCTTAGTGATTTCACACATTAATTGTGGGCGAGCCCTCACCAGGTTGGAACTTCAAGTCTTCTTTGTGGTGCTGAATCGTTGCTGACTCCGTCCAAGTGTTGATGATCTGATCTTGCTCTTGTTCTTAGAAGGGAAGCTTCTGTCTGTTATGAGAAAAATGGTGTGTGTTAAAAAGCAAGCATTCATCAGTTGTGCCAAAAAGTGTAGCAAGACATGTTACGGCTAAGCATAACTAAAAAACACCTTTCCTAAAAAAAGAGCAATTTGTAGTTTAGACTAGAGAGTCACAAATTATTAAATTTGTTTGTGTAGTCATAGTAACATCTTTTCATTCCTAGACAAAATACTAGGGAGTGGTGTATATGGCATCTAAGAATCTGAAATGTATTTTCTAGGCGGAACATCGGCAAAGCCATCCAGCCATGCCGGGGCCAGCGTGGAGGTGGGCACTCCTGGGGCGGAGGCGGTGCAACAGTCAGTGGGAACTGCTGTGGGCGATGTTAATACTGTGTGCCAAACACGGCACTCTGAAATAGCCACCTTGGCCCAATCTATATTATTGCCATTATCCTTGGAAACATAACCAACTGTGCGATTTCTTGGATGCAGCCATTCAGAGACCTTCCTATTAAACTCGTACAAAAGGTTAGGTGCAGTATGAGTTTTCTCCATGGCAAACATGGCTGATGTTGCATGTTTCTGAGTAGCTTGAAAAACTGTGTCCGGGTCAATACATGGATTTGTCTTGTCTCTACCCCCTGCAAAAGAGACCCAGTGTGCAGGGATGAACATGTAATCAAGGGATTGGCAACTGGTCTACATGTATGTTGTCAAGTGGATAGTGTGAACAACACTCTTCTGCAAAGCTGCCCCAATCACCTCCAGCACATCTTGATGTAGTACTGGAACCGCAACTCTGGCAAAATGGGACCGGCTAGGAACCTTCCATTTAGGGCAGACTGTTGCCACAAATTCTAGAAAACCCACCCCTTCCACGAAAGAAAAAGGGAGAAGGTCCAGCACTAGCATTTTAGCCAGCTTTGTGCTATACCGTTGGGTGGTTTCGTTCAAATGGCGCCTCCGACCAAAACATGCTTCTAATGGTGGGCTGGACCGTTTTACATGATGATGATGATACAGACTTCAAACCAGTTAGGCTCATTGATGTACTTTTTTGCATTGGTGTCTGTCCCAAACTCTTAGTGTGCCTCATACATGTTGCAAGGGTAGAGGATGTGGGCGCTACCACTGCAGGGCTGCTGCCAGGGGTACTGGGTGTACCAGAAAAAATGTTGGTCGGTTCTTGAATAAAACAACATAAATAAAAAAACAGTTGACGCAGCGTTTCGGTGTTAGTCAATTTTTCACGAGAATTGCCCGGTACGTTGGGACAGGGAGGCCGCGCCATACATCGCAGGAGACTCAATCAAAGTCTCGGCACCACGTACAACTTTTAGTTTTGAAAAGAGAAAAACAGGGATATTCCTTGGACACATGAATATCCCTACCACAAAAAATTCACATCAAAAAGACGCTGGTTCCAACGTGCCGGACATTAAGTCTTACTATTATTAAAGGCTCAGCATTTATAGAGTCATTAAATAAGAAAATAAACCAGTGGAATATTGTAATAGACGAAGCAAATTTGCAAAAGAATTATATAAGATCTTGTATACACATTTGTCCTGATGAAGGTGAAAAATTGACAAACACCGATACGCCGCGTCAACTGTTTTTTTATTTATGTTGTTTTATTCATAATTTTTATTGCACTTTATGTAATTGGTCAACTGAGATAATGACGTATTTTAAAGCATTAGAAATCTGATGTGTATTAGATTGTAACCCAATGGGAGGAACTTAATATAATTACTCTTTTTTTATAAATTTGATTTTGGAGCATTACCAATTTGTGACACTAGTTAAAATATTGATGTGATATTCTCAAATTTTTTAAGCACTGAATGATTCCTTAATAAGATTGATTAGCTCTATTCACTAATATACTTAGAACCTGTGATTATAGCAGGCAACAACAAGATATGGTTTAATTTTCTGTATCTATCTACCCCCTCTCTAACCAATAATTTTAGGGGTATCTTCCTATTTTTTGACCATAATGGTTGAAATCAAGGCTACTGGGTGCAGGCCTGAGCACACTGCCTGGCTTCAAAATGGCCCCTTGACCCCCACCACATGGCCAGTCCCTGCCTGTACCAAGCCTCAAAATGGCCCCAACCCACATGGCCAGGCCCCAACAATACCCCAAAAAGTCGTAAAACACACAAAAATCACCACAATGAAATGCCATCCATGCCCTCAATGATGTTTAAATTCAAGACATCCCACAGAAAGACTAGGTCTATGCACCAGCCACTACACCTGGGCCTACTGGCTAGAGAGGCTTTACAGGCACCCCAAAATAAAAAAAAAATCAACATATAACAGTGAGCTAAAATTCCATGACATAAATGAGAATTAAGTTAAAAAAATCACAGAAACAGTTGTATCATGCACCCATGACTAACCCTGAGCCTAATGGTTACTGTGGCTACCCACAATATATATTTTTTTAAAGTTGTGAAAAAAGTTTTAAAACTGTACTTGCAGCAACTGCAATGCCCAAAACAAGCAACACCAACATACTTGTAAAATCTCAAGTCCAAAAGTGATCCAAAATCCAAAGTCCAAAGATCCTCAAATACAAATATCCAGCAGAAGCCACAAAAAGTAATCCTTCCAGCTCCAGATCCAAATCAAAAGTGACCAGGACATGGACAAAGCACTGGGAGGAGCCTGCTGGACAGAAACAGGAAGTTGGAGACTCTGGGGCACTTCCTTCCTCCCACCCACCCCCCAAAATTCGACTCATTGCACCAAAAAGTTCAGCCAAATGTCAATCTGAGGATTTATTCTGATCAAAATCATCATTTTCAGAAGGTTTATGCTTCCTGTGGTGGATTTCTTGTGCAGAATTGCCATTTTTGCAATCTCGGGAAAGCGAGCTGTTCAAATCTCCCGCCGAAAGTCAGCTGCACGCTGCATGTACGTGTTCGGCATTATTTACTCCCGTAATGTGAAATCGCGAGCCCTTATGACGTACTCGCAATGTCAAACTCTTGCTGTGCAAGATGGCGAGCCGCCATGACGTAATTGCGTTCGAAAAACTCTTGCGCAATCACGCAGCCAGATCAAAAATGGTGCAGCACACGCAAACTGGGAGAAAAACAACTCGGCGAACACAGAATCACGGTAAGTCAACGCCGCGCGCGCGATATTGTATTTTTCAAGCGCGACCAAGCAAAATAATTCGCTGCTTGCGAATTTGCGGATTTTTGGGCACATTCGCGCGATTCGCGGATCGCAAATTTGCCAAAAATCTGCACATTTCGCTAATGAAACGGATTTTACGCCTACGCTTATCCACTACGTCCGCCGCTGCCAGTGAAGGTAAGAGCGGTGGAGCTGGGTGGGATTTCGACAGATGATGACAAGGGAAACTGAGTTATTTATTTAATTTCCTTCGTCGTCTGTCGAAATCCCCTCCCACCTCGCCCCACCCCTCTTACCTGCATGGGCCTCAGCTGCACTACTTCCTTTTGGGTAATCTTTCATTTGATATCGAATCCTGGCATATTCTCAGGCTGAGTATCCAGAGGTGGCTCCTCCGCTAAGCCGGAGGAGCGTTTTCCCACTGCTTGACAGTAGTGAAGTAAAGAAAACAAAAAATAAAAATAACATGCGGAGCAAGGGAGGATTGGTTTGCCCACTCCTAAGTGCACATGACTGTTTGGCCAGCCTTCTCAAGCCGGCCAAACACTCATGCGCACTTCTCATCTTCTCCATGTAGGTTACATTACAGCCTGCCTGGAGAACATGCCAAGGCCCCCATTCCCAGGCTGAGTACCAATCCATGATGCTCAGACCAATCATAACACTGCATTGCAGCATTGTGATTGGCTATTGGGATACTGGGAGGGTGCTTTCTGCTGTCCCCTGCATCTTGCTACAGACCGGAGAAAGAAAAAAGAGGTCAGAGGAGAGGCGGCAGGCAGGCGGGTATCGCAGGTAAGCGGTTCTTTTAAAAAAAAATGTTTTCTTTCACCCGAATCCCACCCCCCACCCTACTACCAAGGTCCGGTAGCAGCCACAATTGTGAGTATCCACCCTGTCTGTAATGTTCTGAGCCAGTGGTTTTCAGTGCTCTGCATCGGCAGTTAATTGCGAACACTGGCGCTTTTGACATTTTGCAACATGATTGTGCTGCCTGTGAAATTTAGACATGAGCAGAACAATAGCTGTTTATTCATTCTATATATACATTATACACAATTAATTCATGCAGCACAAGCGATTCTTATAGCTATGTGGGCCTGGAATAGTCTGAATTATCACACTATTGGAGTGGTAGGGTAATAGTTGTGTATGCATTGTCATTGGCAGCATTAAAGGGGCGATAGGTAGTTAAAGTTGCAGTGGCCACCTGACAACGGCCCAGGCACATATTTACTGTACAAATTAAGGGGAACATCCTTTACAACGCGGATGTTACACCGCAGTTCCCTTAAGACACAACTTTTACAACGCAAGTTGTAACATCGAATTGCGCTGGGGGCGCTCCAGGATAGTAAATAGTGTCCTCCTTCCTTGAATCATCCGAATACCTTGACAACATGCAACACGGTTTTAGAAAACACCATAGTACTGAGTCCTCCCTCACTTGTGTGGTCAATAACATCCGACGCAATGTGGACTCTGGCCAAACCACGGTTTTGGTTTTGTTGGACCTCACGGCCGCGTTTGACACCCTGTCCCCAGCCATTCTTACATCTCGGCTCTGGGAAGCTGGTGTCACGGGACCGGCCTTGAGTCTCCTCAACTCCTTTCTGTTGGAAAGGGAGCAGAGAGTGATGCTCGGGAACCACCTCTCCCCTGCCAAGTCATTGCAGTGTGGGGTGACACAAGGGTCGGCTTTAAGTCTGACCCTGTTTAACATCTATGTGGCTCCCCTGGCAAGACTAGTAAGATCGCAGAGGATGGAGGTGGTGTCCTATGCAGACGACACCCAGATTATGGTGTCGCTGGCTCACTCCTCTGTCAGGACATCTGTCGCCAGTTTCAGGGTATGCATGCAGTATGTGGCAGACTGGATGACTATTAATTCCCTGAAACTGAACGGCGAAAAGACGGAGGTGTTGATCTTTGGGAAGGACCAAGATGCTTGGTCAAGTGAGTGGTGGCCACCTTCTCTTGGCATCTGCCCCACCCCCTCCCAATCTGCCAGAAACCTTGGGGTAATTTTCGACACCTCGCTTTCCCTTTCCCTTCAAGTCAACAGGACCGTGGCCACTTGCTGGGGTGTGATCAGGATACTCAACAAAATCCGTGGGTATCTTTCCCCCCAGGCACGCAAACAGGTTGCAGTTGCCTTGGTAGGATCGAGGTTAGATTACTGCAACTCTCTGTATATAGAAGCCAATAAAAGCCTCATGCATCGACTTCAGATTGTGCAGAATTCTGCAGCTTGCTTTGTCCTGGCCCTTCCTAAAACCTCCTCCGCTACTGCAGCCAGGAAAGAACTCCATTGGCTACCTGTCCTGCACAGAATCTCTTTTAAAATTCTGTGTTTGGCCTACAGAGCTTTGACAGAAGGCTCCTCTAGTGCTATTGGCTCTCTCGTTACGCGCTATGTCCCTACAAGAGGCCTTCGTTCTGCGGGACTCTGTCAACTTGTTGTTCCTCATTTTAAACTAGCCAGATGGGGAGCCAGAGCTTTCTCCGTGGTTGCCCCTCAGCTCTGGAATTCGATCCCTATCGAAATAAAAACCCTTCCCACAATTGAGTCATTCAAAAAGGCTCTTAAAACCTGCCTCTTTAAGGGGGCCTATCAATGAGAGAATGCTGTTGAGTGGGGGGCTTAGCTACCATATTTGATTTAGGCGCCTTGACGCCCACTGGGCTAAGTTTGCGCAAGATAAGATCCGTTTCATTCATTCATTCATAGTGTAATTTACTATCCAACTCCTTACCAACTATCCACGGGGACTGGAGTTGGAATAGTAAATTAAACTATTCACTATCCAGCCCCCAACAACGCAAGTCATGGTAACGACTTGCGTTGTAAAACATGCGTCGTAAAGTACTGCGATGTAAAACATCACGTTTTCAGGACATACATCCACAAATTAAGCACTGTAATGGAGTTCCCTACAATCCATTAGAGCTAATGACAAAAGTCATTCCTATATTCCAGACTGCTTTTAGAGACCGCTTATCAGATAACACCATTCTGAATAAAGTGAATACATCAAGTAGTATTCCCCAAATAACAAATGTGCTTCAACGTGAAACCAGTACTGCTTCGGAAGGCATGACCTGTGGAGTAGCTGTTAATTCAGCTCCACAACTGATACCAACAAAAATATCCCAGTACCATTTTGGTAATACCTGATAAGTTCACAGGAGAACTTTGATTGTTTCAAACCTTGTTAGCCCAATGCCAGTTAAATTTTTCTGAAGACAGAAGACTTCCCTATTGAAACTGAAAATGTGGTCCATATTGTCTTTTGGGAGACCTCAACTTTCACCTTGAAAAGAACAACGACCGCAACACCACCACCCTTTTGGACAACCTCGCCAACCTCGGACTTAAACAACTTGTCACTACCCCCACCCACATCGCAGGTCACACACTCGACCCTATCTTCACCTCCAGCAAACATGTCTCCTTCAGCCACACCACAGCTCTCCTTTGGACTGACCACAGCTGCGTTCACTTTACCTACAACAAGCCCACATCCAACAACCACCCCCAACCCACTCTGCGAAGAAACTGGAACAAAATCACCATCGACCAGATCTCCTCATCACTTCTTCAAAACCCCCCAGCCCGCTCCTCAAACCCAGACCAAGCAGCCACCAACCTCACCCAATGGTTATCCAACAGCGCCGACATCCTAGCACCACTGAAAAAACGACAAATCAAATTAGGCAGCAAGAAGGCCTCATGGTTCAACGATGATCTTAAGAAATCCAAGAAACTCTGTCGCTCCCTTGAGAAGGCCTGGAAAAAAGACCCATCCACCAGCACCAAGGACGCCTTCAAAAACGCCACCCGCATACACCACCAACTGATCAGGAATGCCAAGAAAGCCGCCTTCAAGGACCGACTAGATAACAACGCCCACAACAGCAAGGAATTATTCAACATCGTAAAGGAATTCACCAACCCCTCAGCCAACTCCAACGACATCACCCCCTCTCAAGCCCTCTGCGACTCCCTAGCCTCATTCTTCCACAACAAAATTGCAGACATCCACAACAGCTTCGACAACCGACCCAAAGACCAACCCACCCAACCCCCTGCAGGACCCCCACACCCCCTGAACATCCTCAATGACTGGAAACCAATCTCCACTGAGGACACCATCCGTCTGATGAACTCTATCCACTCAGGATCCCCCACAGACCCATGCCCTCACCACATCTTTAACAAAGCAGACTACATTATAGCACCACACCTCCGAGACGTCATCAACTGCTCCCTCAACTCCGCAACCTTCCCGGAAAGCTGGAAACATGCCAAACTCAGCGCCCTCCTGAAGAAACCCACAGCTGACCCCACCGAACTCAAAAACTACCGCCCTATCTCACTCCTTCCATTCCCGGCCAAAGTCATCGAGAAAGCGGTCAACAACCAGCTCGCCGCATTCCTCGAAACCAACAAATCCCTCGACTCCTCACAATCCGGCTTCCGAGCCAAGCACAGCACTGAAACTGCCCTCATCGCAGCAACAGACGACATTTGAACTCTACTGGACAATGGAGACACAGTCGCCCTCATCCTCCTCGACCTCTCCGCAGCCTTCGACACGGTCTGCCATAGCACCCTTTTACAACGCCTCAGAAACGTCGGAATCCAAGGAAAAGCACTGGAATGGATCACCTCGTTCCTCACCGGAAGAACCCAGAGAGTCCGCCTTCCACCATTCAAGTCGAGGCCTCTGAAGTCATCTGCGGCGTACCACAAGGATCTTCACTCAGCCCCACCCTCTTCAACACATACATGAGCCCCCTCGAGGTCATCGCACGCCAACACAACCTCAACATCATCTCCTACGCCGACGACACTCAACTGATCCAATCACTCACCAGAGACCCTAACACTGCCAAAACCAACCTGCATGAAGGAATGAAAGAAGTAGCCGAATGGATGAAGCACAGCCGTCTGAAACTGAACTCAGACAAAACAGAAGTCCTCATCCTAGGCACCTCCCCCTCCGCCTGGGATGACTCTTGGTGGCCTGAGGCCCTTGGAAAAGCACCCATCCCGACGGACCACGCACGGAACCTGGGCATCATCCTGGATTCCTCACTCTCGATGAACAGACAAGTCAACGCCGTTTCTTCATCTTGCTTCAACATTCTTCGCATGCTCAAAAAAACATTTCGCTGGGTCCCCACCGAAACTAGAAAAACAGTCACCCACGCTCTGGTCACGAGCCGACTGGACTACGGAAACACCCTCTACGCCGGTACCACCGCAAAACTCCAGGAAAAACTCCAACGCATCCAGAACGCTTCAGCCAGGCTCATACTAGACATCCCGCGTAAAGATCACATCTCTGGTCACCTGAAAAACCTCCACTGGCTCCCCGTCAATAAGAGGATTACCTTCCGGCTCCTAACCCACGCACACAAAGCACACTACGAAATCGGTCCCGAATGCCTCAACACACGACTGTCCTTCTACACCCCCTCCCGCCAGCTACGATCCTCCAACCAAGCCCTTGTCACTGTACCTCGCATCAAAAAAACCACCATGGGAGGTAGATCCTTCTCCTACCTGGCAGCTAAAACCTGGAACTCACTTCCCACTCACCTTCGCCTTACTCAGAACCACCTAGCATTCAGAAAGGAACTTAAAACGTGGATATTTGACAAGTAATTCCCTTCTCCAAGCGCCTTGAGACCCTCTGGGTATGTAGCGCGCTATATAAATTTATTGACTTGACTTGACTTGACTAGAAATCACACAGCGCAGTGCAGCGAAGCAACCCACCGTGCTGCACTGAAAGATAGGAAAAGGGCAAGAATAGGCCGTATTTAACATTGCACAGCACATTCCTGTCTTTAAATCGCACTGGCACACAATGTGCTGCCTAGCGCCAAAGCAGGCAACCTTACACATTAGTGCAAGGTTTCCTGTGTTGTAAGCAGGACTGTTTTTTGCAGGAGGGGGCACCTTCCTAAACAAAAACAATCCTCAAAGGCATTTTCCTCTTCCTATGTGTGTTGTAGGATGCAGCACACATAGAAAGAGGAGAAAACATGGAGAAATAAAGATATTTCTCCTCGTTTTGCCTCCCCTGGGGAGGCGCAGCATTTTGACGACTTCCCAGGTCTACAAGTAATGTTAAATCTGCCAATGTGCCAAAATCTATGGGTGGATACCTGGGAATTCCCATGCTCCAACTATGGAACACCTCCCTGGGGCACAGTAATGAAATGCAGAGATTTACTCTGTGTTGCGAGATTCTAGGTTTATCAGGCCATGCAGGACCAAGCAAGAGAGCCTTGTGTGGCTTCATAAATCTTCACTACTAGTTACATCGCCCTGGAGCCCCATTGTGGGGTGCAAGGGTGATGCAACTACATGATAACTATGCCCCAAAGTCCCTGATTCCAAGTATGGAAGCAACTTACCACACCTGATAAATAACAATACAAAGAGGCATGTTGTCTATTGAGTGCAATAAATAGTGCTTAGTCTGAGGTTTTGGGGGAATGCATTGTAGACTTTGGTGCTTAATGCATCAGTCGGAATTGTATACTAAATACACTGTTCTCCTGTTAAATTCCAGCTGATTTGATCTGCTGACATTTAGGAAAAGGTGAGTTATTTAACGCACCTGGTAGTTTCTGGGTGCATTGCATACCATCCAACTCTGACCCCTGCATAAACAGAGTTTTGATCAAGGGTAGGAATACACTTACAACTCATAATGAGAGCCTACATGAACAGACATCTTACATAGGGTCGCTATTGATTCAAAACACCATCAAGACTTGGTCACCTATATGAGTTGTTTTCAACATTTGGCAAGTGAAGCCTTGTGGATGGATGAAGCTGCTTCAGCTGCATCTTTGTCAGGTGATCCCCATGCTGCATGACGAGCTCAGCTAGTCATAAGCAGACGACCAGTGTACTGCATGACAAGCTGAGCTCGTCATCAGCATCGAAGGGGTTAAAGAAGAACTGAAAGATGCATTGTCCATAGATATTATCAGTCCACTGCCGCACTCTTTGCGGTTGCACAGCAAATTGATGCCCAACAAGAAATTTGCACACATAAATGACAAGGTCAAAATGAAGTAGGTTGGAAGATGTACATGAGAGGAACAGAGAAGATTGAAGAAGAAACACAGCCATAGGTTAGCATGAAGAGAACTTTGTCAGTTGAAGAGAAAGAACAAAAATACAAGGAAAATGTATGCTAGTATTGCTCCACGACCAAACATTTTATTAAGAAATATCTAGTATTGTCAGGAAATGAGACATCTTGTCCCTAGTGAAAATAAAGACATCAAGCTTAAATGTAACAAATTCATCTGTCAACATGATAGTCAACTTCTACATGAAAGTGGTCCTTTCAATAGCAAAAGGACTTTTAAAGATCTGTGTTTTAATTGACTCCACGAAAACTGTGTGCTTCATGGATATGAACTTTCAACAATGGAATGATATTTCTATACACTAAAAAGGAATGACCAAAAGAAACATTAAAAAGCATAAGGTAGGGGCAAGGCCAAGATGGCGGGGTGAGCGGACGCTTCCTCCCGTAGCTCCTCCGGCCCGGCTCAGCTCGAGCCCCGATTTCTGCGCTTCTCTCCCCCCGCAGCTGTTTTGCAGGTGAGGGGACTGTGCCGGAGTTCCTGGTGCACCTATTGATACTACTTTGACTCCTATCGCCCCGGGGGAAGTACCCCGAAAGTTCGCTCAAAGTTCGGAGCGCGGAGGAGAGCCTGGGAGGCGGAGCGTATTGCATTGCTGTCCAGGCGCCTCGGCTGGGCCTGGTGCTGAAAGCTAGTGATCCCGAGTGTTCTGGCCCGACGTGCTCCAGAGAATACCAGCACCCCCCGACCAGAGCCTATGTGACCGGTGCCACCGACACGCAGCGGACCCTGGACCTCAGCTGCCGCTTTGGCCCCTCGATACCGACGACGGTGCATAGTGTGGCGAGGGCCCGGATCTGGAGACGAGAGCCAGAGGCATCTACGCGGCAGCTGGCCAGGACGGACCCGCTGGCGAAACTGTGAGACACTGGCTGCGGACCTTTCTTGCTTGCTGTGCCCCGGAGGTCGCTGGCGGTTTCGCCAGTCCGGGCCGCTTTCCCGGGCCCCGCCCTGCCGCCATCTTCTCCCTGTAGTGCTGGAGCTGGCGACCTCCACCAGTGCCTTAGGCGGGCGGGTGCCTATTTTTTGCCTGGGCTCCTGACCTAATTTGCCGGGGGTGCGCGGCTGAGAGACCCAGACTTTGGCCCTGATTGCCACCCTGGTCGGTACAACGACTGTCTCGCCCCGGCCTGAGCCGCCATTTTGTCGCTGGTGACGCAGCACCTTTGTCCTCGGCAGGGCCTCACATCTGGTGCCCACGAGCAACTGGACGCATCTACGGCGGCCGGCCCTGGACCTTGCCCACTGCAGCGGCCACGATGGCTGGGAGGGGAGGCTCGAGAAGGGGTGACCGCACTCTGCCGGACATGCTCAGCAGGGCCCAGCAGCTGAGGGACAGGACGCAGCCGTCTCCGGGGTCCTCCCGGGCCTCGGCAGACGCAACTGGAGGCGAGCCGCCGGTTACGAGGTCGCTATCCCTGATGACTATAAGATCACACGCAAGGACCGCACCGACCACACAGGAGGAGGAATCGCTATCGTCCATAAGAAATCCATCCGCATCTCTACCAGCTCCGACACCAACCTCGCTAACTCCGAACACCTTCACTTCCAGATCCACATCGACCCCAAGACCCACTCAGAGGCACCCTCCTCTACAGACCACCAGGACCCCGCGCAAAATTCAGTGAAGACATCACGGACTTCATCACCCCACACGCGCTCCCCTCCAAAGACTACATCCTTCTGGGAGACCTCAACTTCCACCTTGAAAAGATCAACGACCGCAACACCGCCTCCCTAATAGACAACCTCGCCAACCTCGGACTTAAACAACTGGTCACTTCCCCCACCCACATCGCAGGTCACACACTCGACCCCATGTTCACCTCCAGCAACCATGTCTCCTTCAGCCACACTACGGATCTCCTCTGGACTGACCACAGCTGCGTTCACTTCACTTAAAACAAGCCGAAACCCATCATCCACCTCCAACCAACTCTACAAAGAAACTGGAACAAAATCACCACGGATCAGATCTCCACATCGCTCCTTCGAACCTCCCCAGCCCTCTCTTCTAACGCCAATGAAGCCGCCTCCAACCTCACCCTTTGGTTATCCAACACCGCCGACACCTTAGCACCACTGAAAAAACGTCAACACAAACTTGGCAACAAGAAGGCCTCATGGTTCAACGATGATCTCAAGAAGTCCAAGAAACTGTGCCGCTCCCTTGAAAAGGCCTGGAAAAAAGACCCATCCACCAGCAACAAGGACGCCTTCAAAAGCGCCACCCGTACTCACCACCAACTGATCCGAAAAGCCAAGAAAACAGCATTCAAGGATCGGCTTGACAACAACGCCCACAACAGCAAGGAACTTTTCAACATCGTCAAGGAATTTTCCAACCCCTCGGCCAACTCCAACGACATCACCCCCTCCCAAGCCCTCTGCAACTCCCTAGCCTCTTTTTTCCACAACAAGATTGCAGACATCCACAACAGCTTTGACAACCAACCCGGAAACCAACCCACCCTACCATCTGCTGATCATCTTCCCCCCGTGAACACCCTTAACGACTGGAACCCAATCTCCACTGAGGACACCATCCGCCTGATGAATTCCATCCACTCAGGATCCCCCACAGACCCATGTCCTCACCACATCTTCAACAAAGCAGACTCCGTCATAGCTCCGCACCTCCGAGACGTCATCAACTGCTCCTTCAACTCCGCTACCTTCCCAGAAGACTGGAAACACGCTGAACTCACCGCCCTTCTGAAAAAACCAACAGCAGACCCCACCGAACTCAAAAACTACCGCCCCATCTCGCTTCTTCCATTCCCGGCCAAAGTCATCGAGAAAGCCGTCAACAACCAGCTCGCCGCCTTCCTCGAAGCCAACAAATCACTCGACCCCTCACAATCTGGCTTCCGAGCCAAACACAGCACTGGGACCGCCCTCATCGCAGCAACAGACGACATTCGAACTCTACTGGACAATGGAGACACAGTCGCCCTCATCCTCCTCGACCTCTCTGCAGCCTTCGACACAGTCTGCCACAGCACCCTTTTACAATGTCTCAAAAACATCGGAATCCAAGGAAAAGCACTGGAATGGATCACCTCGTTCCTCACCGGAAGAACCCAGAGAGTCCGCCTCCCACCATTCAAGTCCGAGGCCTCTGAAATCATCTGCGGCGTACCTCAAGGATCCTCACTCAGTCCCACCCTCTTCAACATATACATGAGCCCCCTCGCGGCCATCGCCCGCCAACACAACCTCAACATCATCTCTTACGCGGACGACACTCAACTGATCCTTTCTCTCACCAAGGACCCCAGCACCGCCAAAACTAACCTACACGAAGGAATGAAAGAAGTCGCCGAATGGATGAAACAAAGCCGTCTGAAACTGAACTCAGACAAAACAGAAGTCCTCATCTTAGGTACATCCCCCTCTGCATGGGACGACTCCTGGTGGCCGGAAGCCCTCGGAAAAGCACCCATCCCGACAGACCACGCACGGAACCTTGGCGTCATCCTGGATTCTTCACTCTCAATGAACAGACAAGTCAGCACCGTATCCTCTTTCTGCTTTAACATTCTTCGCATGCTCAGAAAAACATTTCGCTGGATCCCCTCCGAAACAAGGAAAACAGTCACCCACGCTCTAGTCACGAGCCGACTGGACTACGGAAACACCCTCTACGCAGGTACCACCGCTAAACTCCAGAAGAAACTACAACGAATCCAAAACGCCTCAGCCAGGCTCATATTAGACATCACACGCAACAAACACATCTCTGGTCACCTTAAAGACCTCCACTGGCTACCCGTCAATAAGAGGATCACTTTCCGACTGCTTACCCACGCACACAAATCACTCTACGACATCGGACCAGATTGCCTCAACTCTCGACTGTCCTTCTACACCCCCTCCCGCCAACTTCGCTCTTCCAGCCAAGCCTTCGCCACTGTACCTCGCATCAACAAGACCACCATGGGAGGCAGATCCTTTTCATACCTGGCTGCCAAAACATGGAACTCACTCCCCGCTTACCTTCGCCTCACCCAGAATCACCTAGCGTTCAGAAAGCAGCTTAAAACGTGGATATTTGACAAATAATCCTCCTCCCCTTCCTAAGCGCCTTGAAACCCTCTGGGTATGTAGTGCGCTATACAAATTTTATGACTTGACTTGACTTGACTTCATGGAGGACTTATTCACATCCCTCAAGGACGACTTCCAGACGCTGAAGAAGGAAGTGGCCAACGAGGTCCGAGAAGTGCGAAGAGAGGTGGAGGGCCTTGGCGAGCGGGTCGACACGGTGGAAACGGCGGCCCAGCGCCGGGATGAGGAGATAGTCCATCTCCAGCAGGACGTTCTCCGTCTCCGGGAGCAGTGTGTCGAGCTCCAGGCCCACTCTGAGGACCTCGAGAACAGGTCCAGGCGGAACAACATCCGGGTGCGGGGTGTCCCATCCGCGGACGAGGGGTCGGATCTGGTGGCCTATCTACAGGACTTGTTCCGAGAGATTTTGGGAGAAGATGCTGAATTCCCGATCCGCATAGATAGAGCGCACAGAGTGGGCCGACAGCGCCAGTCATCAGCACCCCCACCGGACATTCTGGCGTTCCTGCCTGATTTCCCCTTGAAGGAGCACATCAAGGCGGAGGCCCGCAGGCAGCAGCCTCTAACTTTCAGAGAGCGGCCAGTGGCGCTCTACCAGGACCTGTCCGCCATCACGCTGCAGAAGCGCAGGTCCTTCCGGATAGCTACGGACTTTCTGCGGGAGCACGAAACGCCCTACTCCTGGGGTCACCCCTTTCGCCTCATCTTTAGGTGGAATGGAGTGTTACACCAGCTGCGCTCCCTCCAAGACATCTGTGGGGTACTGGGACTCACAGCCACGGAGGAAGACGGGGCGACGCCTACATGGAGGCGCTCGGAGAGACGGAGCCGGCGGAGATCGACGAGGAGACAATCGTCGGCGACTGCGAGTCGCCCTGATTCCCCTACCATCAGAGCAGATATGGAGGAAGCCCTGAGGACAGCGGCCAGGAACTTGCCTGAATCCAACGGCGTGGCCATGACGGCCTAACTTCACTCCGGGGGGAGAGATGCTTAGCTTCTACGATGCTGGGTTGGGGCTGGGGGTTGGGAGGGAACGGTTGGAGGTGAGTGGCTGAACGTCCACTTGATTGTTTTCTACAGACTTGCCCGTTCGGGCTGGACTGAGACAATGGGGTGTTTTTCTTTGTTTGTTTTTTTGGCTGGTTGCCATGGGTTGGTTCTGGGGGGGCTTCAGAATTGTTTTGTTGTGGGGGGGGTCCCGTCCGATAATGCCCAAGCATGCATGAGGCCGGTCTTGGCCTTCCCTGAGCTTCTGCCCCGCGCGCCCCCACCGCTGATCCCTCGCTTGCTGCTTAGCGCTTCGGTTCTCTGGGGGAGATGCCGTCCTTGAAAGTGGTGACCCTTAATGTTAAGGGTCTGAATAATCCCGTGAAGCGCAGAGCGATCCTGTCCCTACTAGAAGGGACGCAGGCGGACATATGCCTTCTGCAGGAAACTCATTTGCTACCCAAAGATTGTCATAGGCTGCGCTCTGCCAAATTCCCCACCCGATTCTTCTCGTCGGCAGCGACCAAGACTGCAGGCGTAGCCATTCTTCTAGCTAGCTCTTTCAGGGGCGAGGTCCTGTACAAATATGCCGAACAGAAAGGGAGGCTCCTGGTGTATCGGATGCGGCTTGGGGGTATTGCCTTCACGGTTGGCTCCGTCTACAGCCCGAACGATCACCAGGATCGTTTTCTGGAATCAGTGTTGGTGGATGTCACTGCCTCGCCCGATCGCCATATTGTCTTGGGGGGAGACCTGAACATTGTCTTCGACTCGGCTATGGATAGATCTGCCCAGTGCTCCCCGCAGACGGGGGAGCTTTCCCGCGTGGTGCAAGACCGGATTGCAGAGATGGATCTGCATGACCTCTGGCGCGCTATGCACCCCATCGATAGGGACTATTCCTATTTCTCTCACGCGCACCGCACTTATTCGCGGTTGGACTACCTCCTGGTGAGTGGACCGCTCCGCACGGCCGCCACGACGGCGGACATCGGGGTCCTGTCCCTGTCCGATCATGCGCCGGTTTCCGGCGTCTTTGCATGGCCGGTGGCCTCCCCCTCCAGAGGGTTGTGGCGGCTCCGGGATACTCTTTTGCATAAGAAGTCAGTTGTGCAGCGAGTGGAGGAGGTCATTCAGGACTATCTGGTCCACAATGGCAACTCCGACACATCTCAAGCGACGCAATGGGCGGCCCTGAAGGCGGTCCTCAGGGGGGAATTTATCTCCATTTCCTCGGCCGAGAACAGGGAGCGACAATGCAAGAGGGACGAACTGACTGCGCAGGTCAGGGAACTTGAACAGGTTCACCGCCGGACGGGGGCCCCTCGTGTTTGGAGGCAGCTGAAAGCGGCGAGGAAACTCCTTTCTGCGCTGGACCTAGATCGGGCGGAATATGCGGCGTTGCGTCTGAAGCATGCCTTTTACACGGGCGGGGACAAATGCGGTAAGCTCCTGGCCCATCGGCTCAGGGCTGCGCAGCAACGCAATGTGGTGAAGGAGCTAGTGGGTGCAGACGGAGTTTCGGTTTCGGGTGACGCGGAGATAGCGGACTCCTTTCGTAGCTTCTATGAGGAGCTGTATGCCGCAGAACCCTCCTCGCCGAGGGACGCTGAGGATTATCTGGAGTCTGTGACCCTCCCGGTGCTTGAGCCCGCCCAAGCGGACCACCTAGAAAGGGACATCCATGTGGAGGAGGTTATCTCCGCTATAGCACGATTGAAACACGGTAAAGCCCCGGGCCCGGATGGCTACACGGCCTTGTTCTACAAGACCTTCTGTTCCACAGTGGCGCCTATCCTGGCTCGCCTGTTCAACTCTTTCTCCGAACCGGGGGCTATCCCGCCGGACCTTGTTTCCGCGACTGTGTCGGTCATTCCGAAACCCGGGAAGGACCGGACCCTGTGTGGTTCTTATAGGCCTATTTCGCTTCTGAATGTTGACCTTAAGCTCTACACGGGGATCCTAGCGGCCAGACTGGGCCTGCACCTACCGGGTCTGGTGGAGGCGGACCAGGCTGGCTTTGTACCCGGTAGACAGACAGTTGACAACACCAAGAGGGTAACGCACATTTTAGAAAAGGCCTCGCGCGTCCCGGGGGAGCGGATGTTACTGTCGGTCGATGCGGAGAAGGCCTTTGATAGAGTTCATTGGCCGTACCTTGAGCTGGTTCTCGGGAAACTGGGAATCGGCGAAAAGTTCCGCACCATGGTCTTCAATTGCTATAAAAGACCATCAGCATCGGTTCGGGTCAATGGGCACAGCTCGAGTAGCTTTGTCATTGAGCGCGGTACGAGACAGGGCTGCCCCCTCTCGCCGCTTTTGTTCGCCCTCTACATGGAGCCGTTTGCCCAGAGGATACGCGATAATCCAGACGCTATTGGGGTTAAGATGGGTCAGTATACCCATGCCGTCAGCCTTTATGCGGACGATGTCCTGTTGACTTTGGATGACCCCAGGAGGTCCCTCCCTGCTTGCATCCAGGAACTGGACGCCTTTGCACGCGTGGCCGGTTTTAAAATGAATATGACCAAATCGGCTGCCCTGGACGTGTCGCTCGCCGCGGACACCAGGAGAGACCTTCAGCGTCTTTTCCCCATGCAGTGGTCCTCATCCACGGTGCCATACCTGGGGATCCTGCTGGCGCCTTCGCTACCTGAAATGGTTACGGCGAATTACTCTTCCCTTAGTAAGAAGATTAAGGAGGAACTTGGCCGATGGAACAAGGGCCTGCTCTCGTGGTTGGGCCGTATCGCAGCGGTGAAGATGACGGTGCTGCCTCAGATCTTGTACCTTTTTCACGCTCTACCTCTCCAGCCCCCTGTGGGTTGGATACAGCAAGTGCAGGCTGACATCTCCCGTTTCGTGTGGCAAGGCCGCAAGCCTCGGATGAAGAGAGTTCTCTCCACGCTTGCTCCGGAGGCGGGAGGTCTTGGTATCCCGGATCTCCGGAAGTATTTTCAGGCGGCGCAACTCCGATATTTGGTGGAATGGAGCAGATGGGAATCTGACAAGCATTGGCTCTTTCAGGATCAGGCGGTAGCGGGACGTACCCTTCAGGAGGTTCCGTTCCTGCGGCGAGCACACCGCCCGGCTAACCTCTACGCCTCCTTTGTCACCTGGGTTCCCCTGCGGGTGTGGGACGCGGTTTGCGAGCTTCGCGAGCTGACTACCTTCCCATCACCGTTTACACCCATAGTTGGTAACCCGGACTTTACTCCGGGCTTAGAGCCGGGAGCTTTTACCCACTGGGTGAGTGCGGGCTGCAGGGCACTTTTTCAGATTTACGGACCGGAGGGCGTGCTTCCTTTCCAGCAACTCCGACAGGAATTTGGTTTGGCGGAGGAGGACAGATTGCGCTACATGCAGGTCCGCCACTGGGATCTCCAACCCCAGGTGCGCGACGTCGCAGCCCGTCAAATCACTCCTTACGAGAGCGGTGGCTAGTGGCCCGGACCTCGGATGCCAAGCTTATTTCCGATCTATATAAATTTCTTCAACCCCCGCCGTTTCATTTCCATAATCCGGGGAGGGAGCGCTGGCATAGAGAGTTGGGCAGGACCCTGAGCCACGAGGAGTGGGACAGGATCGCATATCGGGCGAGGCACTCGGCATACCACACTGGGCTGACGGAGACTTTTACTAAGGTGTCCACCTACTGGTATTACACCCCGGAGAGGCTCCATGAGATGCACAAGCTCACCGACAAGGGATGCTGGCGGGGCTGCGGACAGGAGGGTACTCTGTCACACATTCTTTGGGATTGCCCGGTCCTGACTGCTTACTGGAAGGAGGTCTTGGATGAGGTGGACAGACACTTCGAGATTGAACTGCCGCGCTTCCCGGCGTATGTCTTGCTAGGTCTCCCCAACGACTTAATGTACCCGCTGAAGTCCCGCAGGGGTAGGCAGATTGCTATTGCGCTAGGCTCGGCGGTCCAAAATATCCTTGTCCACTGGCGCACCTCCACGACCCCCACCATCACTGGTTGGTTACATAGACTCTGGCAGGTACTGGGTATGGAGAAGATGTCTCTTACAGTGGCTGGGAATGTGGATCAGTTCGAGGAGCTCTGGCACCCCTTCCTGGCACTGCGGTCCACAGAATTTAGGGAGCTCACTTGTCCGAGGTACCTGCGCCTTCTTAGGCTTACGCCACCGGGGGCCCCGGCGGATTAGGAGGGATGGGGCTGGAGGGCCTAGGGGTTGGGGGTAGGTTGTTCGGGGCGGATGTTTTTATTAAGGGCTATTGGACGGGATGTTGGGGTATTATTTCCTTTTTTCTTCTTTTTACGGGGGCGGGGGGCTTGGAGGGACTACGTTGTGTTTGACTGTGTTGCAGGAAGCTACTCGCTCTTAGCTTTGGGTGGGGGGGTCGGGGAATATAGGAGGGTTGTGCGCACTACCTTACTGCCTTACAGCTGATGCCTTCTCCTCCCCTCCCGGACCACCGACCTCCCCCCTTTCGACTAGAACTGCCGGAACATGTCTCTTTTATCTCTACATTGTACTGTATGTAACCTTGACCTCCACTTCCCTTCCCCATGTTCCTTTTGTTATAATAATAAAAATGCTTTAAACCTAAAAAGCATAAGGTAGGGGGCTAAACATATGATTATACGATTCCCCACTCTAATTTCCTGGAAACCCAGATGAAAGGACCATAGATTGAATGTCCATCTATGTTAAACCAGAAATGATTGGGACACTGATAGTTCATCACCACACAATCATGCTACATTTGTTAGGTGGGTCAATAATCATAGTTTACAATATCAAAGAGAGGCTGAGGAGTACCAGAAGAGCAATAATGACCCATGTGAGAACAGGCTGATAATAACCTTTTGAATGCGATTTGAGACCTTACCTTCCTTTATTAATAAATATATGCACTGATATAGTGCCTTAATGCATTAGTGAATGCCACTAATATTCACCCACATAGACCACCATCACAATCATTATCCATTGGTTTGCCAATTTCAATTAAGTTATCTTACTCCTGACATCCTTGGTGTGGTTTTCTCAAAATGTTTTTGTCTTCACTCCTCCTATTTTACTGATTCGTTTTTGATGACTGGAGGACTTTGTGGATGTTAACACAGTTAATCGGTAATGAAGTACTTATGCTCTCTCCTTAAAACATGGTACAATTGGCCTATAATTAATTGGCACACTTCATTTACTTGTAAGGGCTTACTTATGATACTACATGTACCCTGGGCCTGTACATTAAATTCTGCTAGTCGGCTTGTAGCAATTATCATGCCATACAATCAAGTAGCCTTTTAAAAATGGTATCAGTACTACCACTGCTACTTGTGGTGTAGTTTCAAACTGCCAATTCAACCTGAAAAAATAAACTCTTTGCCAGGCCTGCTTCTTCCCTTTCAGTATTCATAAGTCATCCCTAAGGTAGTCCCTAAAGACTCATAGTGCAGGGAGAAATGGCCTTTTCCATGCATGCCTTTTCCATGCAATTTAATTATATTTAAGGAAAGTATATATACCACTTCCCCTTTGTGAATGTCGTAAAAACATTTCTTAGGTACAGCAGTGGTCCTTGAGTCCAATGCCTGCTCCTAAACATGTTTATGAAATTATTCATTTTCTGTTTTAAACACATCCAAAAAGATTGCTTTATGTAAAAGCAATCTCACACTTGTTGGTATGTTGACCCAGCAGGCCACCATGTCTGTGACTTTAACCAATTGTAGAGGGTCTCAATTTGCCTCATATGTACTAATACGGTAGGTCAAATTATGTCTCGGCTCAAATCAGTATTTTGTGAACCAATCCATTAAAACATAGGTTGGTTCAAAAATACCAATGCATTTGTAGAAGTCGGTGTGTAAATTAGACCCATGTGTAGCAAAATCCATTTCAGTAGGATCCTAATTAGCAATCGCGAATTGTTAATTTCTTTTTAGTGTAATGTATGATTTCCTATCAAGAATCGTTGTACTCCATGCTCCAACTCAGACAGAAAGACTTATTTGAACATAAGAAAGAGAATACTGCCCTTGGCCTTGAAGTTTTTGTGATGCATCTGCTGGAAAATATCTACTGAAGTTGGTGATGCGGGCGAGTTGGCGATGCAACGAGTGCAAGTTAAGTGGTGGGCAAGTTGGCGATGCAGCGAGTGCAAGGTAAGTGGTTTCCTTTTTTTATATAGTTTCTTTCTATCATCTGTTCACTTACTCCACCACTCCACGCCCTGCCCCTGCCCCGCGTCCCGCCCCGCCCCACCGCTCATATCTGTGCCATCAGCCCCTGGGTATATGGACATGTTTTTTGAAGCACTAAGGACTGGTTACAAATGCTATAGATTGCCACAGGTCAAAATTTGCTCCTAGGACAGGGGTAGGCCCAAAAAAGTTGTACTAGCTGGAAACTTAAAGAATGGGCTGATAAACTTTGTTTGT
Organism: Lissotriton vulgaris; assembly: GCF_964263255.1. Classification (NCBI taxonomy): domain Eukaryota; kingdom Metazoa; phylum Chordata; class Amphibia; order Caudata; family Salamandridae; genus Lissotriton; species Lissotriton vulgaris. The sequence continues at coordinate 25,858 of NW_028254114.1, forward strand.
TCCAATTAATTTGGTGAGGAGGGGAGAACTTTGAATGTAGTGACTGTGAATTTTTCAGTCCACATAGATCAACACACCATGTGAATTTCATCCAGTTGGAGAAAAACACGTTTTAGGTGTTCCTGATTGTAATGTAATGTAATGTAAAAAATTCTTGTAGAGCGCACTTACACCCAGCGGTTTCTTGGCGCTATGAGCATATGGAGACAGATGGAAAGGAGAAGGGGGGTGCAGAAGGGATTGGCCAGAAATAGTTTAATCATGTGCTTTGCGAAACAGGTGAGTTTTCAGGAGAGACCTAAACTGGGAGTAGGAGGAGGTGAGTCTAAACTCTAAAGGGAGTGCGTTCCAAAAGGAGGGGGTGGGGAATGAAAATCTAAGCCCTCCATGTTTCTTGCGGATCGAAGATTGTGGGAGGGAGTGAAATGGTGGAGGAGAGAGGAGATGTAGGCTGGGAAGAGACCAGCTAGGGCTTTAAAGATAATACAGCCAAGTTTGACATTCTAACGCTCGGTTACCGGGAGCCAGTGAAGGGATTTTAGCAGGGAACAAACATGTTGGTGCCTGGGCTGGTGAAAGATCAGTCGCGCTGCCGGGTTCTGGACCAGCTGCAATCGGTTCAGCTGGTAGGCCGGGATACCAACATAAAGAGAGTTAGCATAATCAATCCTAGAAATTACCAGAGCCAAAAGAGCAAGGGTAAGAGCCTCTGTGGTAAGAAAGCTGGATATTTTGCGGATCTTGCGTAGGTGGAAAAAGCTAGAGGAGACCACAGTGTTAATCTGGGGCTTCATTGAGAGGTCTTTACAGATGATAACCCAAGGCTTTTAGCGGAATCCACGGGGTGAGGGGGAAGGCCCAAGCGCGGAGGCCAAAAATTGGAGCTCCACGGGTTGGAGGCACCCCCGATCAAGACCAGCTCGGTCTTGTCGGGGTTAAGTTTCAAATGGTTTGCCCCTATCCAATCATTGATGTGGCACAGGGTGGACTGAAAATTATAGATGGATTGGTCCAAGGAGTCAATGTCAAAGACAAGCTGAATGTCGTCTGCGTAATTAAACGTGTGTTTGTGTGTGGTGGTAGCATAATACAACTGAAATATATCCCGGAGAAGATTTTAAATTAAAGTCAGAGCATTTACAACATTCTAACATCATTTTCTATCAGATAATTATATAAATATTATCACATCATTAGTAGTTTATTGAGTCAATACAATACAATAAGGACAGACAAAAGAAACGTACATGAGACAGGGAAAAGCAGGCGAAACACTAACTAAATGTAATAGATACTTCAGGTTAAAATGGATTCAGGTATCAACAGCTAGGGCGCTCAATATACAATTTTACATCCAGTTACATTTCAACTAGATCTTCTTCACCTTTTTGACTGCTCTGAGTCCTCGGGCCTTGGAAACAGCTATTTCACATTCATAAGTTTGCCGGAGTATAGCCCAGAATTCAGGTGGCGGTGAATCAATCGATACCCTAGCAATGCCAGGCGTGCACTTACAATGATGATTGAAATTAGACCCCAAGAATTTAGTTCCCACCAGTCTTTAAACTGATTATTATTTCTTTGCTGCTCAGGCAAAATTCCAACCCCAGCTGTTTAGATATTAATTGAAAAAGACTGCCAACATTTTTTTTTATCCTCGGGGACTTGATGAACATATGAACTATATCTGCTGCAAATAGCTGGCATTTGCGACTATATATCCGAGAAGAATTACTAAAGGAAGTCCGCTTAGTAATACGTTCAGGTGTATGATACATCATATACACTGTTCTTAATTGTTGTAATTTGTGATTAAAGGATATCACTGCCTCATCCAGTGTTTCCATAGCCTCTTCTAATTTAGTACTAGTTACTATACCCGCTAGACTTTGACTCCACCTTCGAGCTATTTGTGCATTATCATCTTCAACACGGGACATAAACTCTTGATACATTGTGCTTATGTTGCATATTGATTATTGATAAAGTACTGAATTTCTGGATGTCTCAAACTCCTTTTTATATTCCCAGTTGTGAAGAAAGTAGTCCTAACCTGCAAATATTTTTAAAAGATTGGTGCAAGAGTCCATATGTTTTATGAAGTAAAGTAAAATATCGTAGCCCATGAGTGAGTTACATAGATGGCCTAAAGTTTGTAGAACCACATACCCCCACATTTGCCCCACACTATCTTGAAATATACTGGGGAATAATGGGTTTCCCTAGAGTGGGGTGAGAGAATAAATGGCTGGTAGCGAAAACTTACTACAGACTTTCTGCCATACTCGGACTACATCCCTTAGCACCTTAAATCTTACCCTCTTTAAGTAATTAGGGTGAGTTAGCTTATGCATTACGTACTTTATATCTAAGCTTAGAGCTAATTGATACCCGACTACAATCGCCTTAAGCGTACCCCCAGCCAGTAAGCTTTGGATTCAATCTATAAATGAAGCCCAGAAATACACTTTAAAATCTGGCAGCTTGAATCCCACCTGCTCATTAGGCAGTTTCATAAACCTAATGGTTAATTTTAATGATATTGCATGTCCCCAAAATATTGAGAGAGCCGATGCGATTGTAGTAACTTGAGAATGACTGTCTTTAGCAGCAGCATTAAAGGAATAATATTTGCCACCTGACTACTGAGCCGTATCCCCAGGTAGGTAGCCGTGTTTGTAACTCCCACTATGGAAGTGTGTGTGTTAAAATTAGGAATATTTGAGTTTGGAAGGTTGAGTTTATGTCCTGAGAATACTCCACATTTTTCTGCCTCCTTAGATATAACATTGATTGCTTTACATGGGTTAGTAGCATACACTGCTATATCATCTGCACATTCAGTTATTTCCAATTCAACACCATTTAATCTTACTGGCTGTGCGCCCTGGTTCAGCATCAGGTGTCTAGTATAATGTTCTATATAGAGATCAAACAGCAGCGGGTAAAGTGGACATACCTGACGCGGCACGAAGAATAGAGTAGACGACTTGCAACCCTTTAAGATGTTAGCCAATAGATTCTTACATAATGCTTGCACTAATGCTATGTACCTATCACTGATTCCAAAACTCCACATGATCATCCAGAAAGACTCCCAGATGACCCGGTCAAATGCCTTCCCAGCATCCAGCATTTTCAAACCCATTCGATCCCTTGTTTGACATGCAACATCAAAGGTTGCAATTGCAGTGCTAATGTGCTCTGTGTATCCCTTCTTGGCACAAACCCATGCTGTAGTATAGAAAGCGTCAAAAAACAACCGGGGTCTTGACTCATAACTCAGCTAGGCTGAGCCAAATTTAACTAGAAAAACAACACAAGGGCCAATGCTGAGGAATTCTTAAAACAAAGGAGGCTGGAGGTTTGAGTGTGAGCAAAAACAACCAGCTAAATTACATTTGCAACATAGAAAGATGTATTTCTTTTCAAATATTTTTTGCTTTGTTTGTAACACATTTTTTAGTGCATGGAGAAGAAACAATTTTTATGTACAATATATAAAACATATACAACAATATCACGAAAAAATAAGCATTTCCATACTTCAATCATACATGGCCGTCCAGTCATACAAAAACGCATTCATACACAAAGATAAACAATAAAGAACAAAAAGAAAAATACAAATAAATGCACGTATCGGTCACGAGTAAATTGGAAAAATCCCTTTTGATTATGCAATTTTTAGAGTCTTTTTAGTGAGTCAACACCGAGAAAACATTTCTCTGGGAAATAGTGAGGGGACTTTGATTTTGACACAGCACGTGTATACCAGATACGGGGATGTGATGGTCGACGCGTTTCAAACCCCACTCGTTAAAGGGGTTCTCCTCAGGACCAATTGGTTCTGAAAAAACAATACAGAAGGGTGCTTAGGGGAGGGTTCATAATGTCCTCCTGCCGTTTTCCGACCTGGTTTAATTTGCCAACTACAAGTCCCAGAACCCCCTGGGGGTTTTTAAACCAGGAAGTGCAAGCCCCGACCATCGGCCATTCTTTCACAAGTTGCACCACAGAGACAAGGACGGATGCCTCTCTCTCCATCGGTACGTTTCTAATCTAACGAAGACGTCTGCTACGGCTTAGCGCACCAACGAGTTTGATCTATTACCGATTGCTGTTTTTTCATTCCTTTCCAGTAACAAAGTTAACCTGTCCCACGGGATTACGGAGAAATATGAACCAGACAGCAAGTCACTAGCCGGTCGATTTCCAGGTAAGAGTCCCACTCAGAAGCACATTAGGCTAGACTGTACGACTGGGAGTAAGCGCATGATATTAAATGCAGCACGTTTGTTCTTTTGGTTACAGCCACTACGTGCACTCTATTGTGAAACCCTTTGATTCGCCGCCTTGGATTTACATGACGTTTGGTTCGAATGTTAAGGTAGGCTGTTGTGTTCACGGGGGCACATGTCTCTCATTTCGCCCATTATGGACCCTCCCCTAAGCACCCTTCTGTATTGTTTTTTCAGAACCAATTGGTCCTGAGGAGAACCCCTTTAACGAGTGGGGTTTGAAACGCGTCGACCATCACATCCCCGTATCTGGTATACACGTGCTGTGTCAAAATCAAAGTCCCCTCACTAATTCCCAGAGAAATGTTTTCTCGGTGTTGACTCACTAAAAAGACTTTAAAAATTGCATAATCAAAAGGGATTTTTCCAATTTACTCGTGACCGATACGTGGATTTATTTGTATTTTTCTTTTTGTTCTTTATTGTTTATCTTTATGTATGAATGCGTTATTGTATGACTGGACGGCCATGTATGATTGAAGTATGGAAATGCTTATTTTTTCGTGATATTGTTGTATATGTTGTATATATTGTACATAAAAATTGTTTCTTCTCCATGCACTAAAAAATGTGTTACAAACAAAGTAAAAAATATTTGTAAAGAAATAAATCTTTCTATGTTGCAAATGTAATTTAGCTGGTTGTTTTTGCTCACACTCAAACCTCCAGCCTCCTTTGTTTTAAGAATTCCTCAGCATTGGCCCTTGTGTTGTTTTTCTAGTAGTATAGAAAGCAGCTTGTGCATAAGAGGGGAAAGGCATGTAGCTAAGACTTTAGAGTAGATCCTAGCATCCACATTTATCAAAGATATCGGAAGATAAGACTCCTCTCTTCAGATGGTTTGCCGTTCTTCAGAAAAACGACAATGTTAGTAACCCCCCATGATGGTAGGGATTTTCCTCCACCATAGATACAACGTATACATTCTTGTCATCTCAGGGGCCAGAATATCTGTAAATACTTTACAGAATTCCAAGGGGATAGTATCCTCTCTTGCGGCTATACCATATGACAAAGCACATACAGCCACCTCCTCCTCCCCTAGCCCCATCCTCTCTTCTAATATAGAACTGTGTAAATAATCTAACTAGGGCATCCTACTCTCCAATACAGCTGGCTACAGTCTGCTGATCAGGTTTACTGAAAATCTTTTGAAAAAAAATTGTGAATTGGTCAGGTATTGTTTGTGGGCAAGTACAGCTATCCCTGTCATCATTTTCCAAAATAAATTTCATAGCACTTGCATGCCTTCCTATCAGCTATATGATGAGCCAGAATATGTCACACTTTTTCACCATACTCATATTGGCATGTCCTGTTCTTTTGATAACTTGCCCCCGCCATTTCAATTCCCTCCGAATTACCATTTGACGCCTCTCTATTGACTTAAGATGTTTAACCTGTTCATGGGGGGTACCTGTTAGATGTGAATGAGCATGTTGCAACTCTAGGTCAAGACAGTCCTGCCGTGATTGACCCAGCTCCAGTCGCTTACACTTATTCTGATTTAAAATAAACTTCGGTTTGACTCCCCTAATATAAGCCTTCATGCAATCCCATACAGTAGCTATATTGGAAGGGCCCCTATTAATTGGAAGAAATTCAGCCAGTACAGTTGTTAAGTAGCAGCGATATTCCAAATTAGCAAGCAGTTGTCGAGAGAAGGAGAAAAGCCCCTGAGCTCTCAGTCCGACTTGCGGTATCCGCTGTGTCAGCATTATGGCATTGTAATCTAATCGGGTCTCAAAGCACGTCTCGATATTTACCCAGCTCACATTTGCCCTCTTGCAAATATCATGTCAATACCTTTGTATTGCCTGTGGGGAGCAGACTAGTAGGTATACCCAGTTAACTGAGGATATACAACTCTCCATGCGTCCTCTAGCCGATGTAGCCTCTTCAATTCCACAATTGCAGCCCGGGTTTTGCCATCTGATTATTGGGTTGTCGATTAGTGGAATTAACTAATACTACATGACACAATAAAATTCACCCATGACCATCAATTCCCCAGCCCAGTCCAATAATTCTAAACATAAAAAGTCAAACATATCTGGTTCATCAAGGTTGAGGTCATACATACCACAAATAATATATCTCTAGGTATTACTGGATAACTGAGCAATGCCCCATCTCCCCCTGCTATCTGTAGAGGTTTTATTTACTGTAACTGATAAACCCTTATATTTCACAATGCTACCCCACAAATAGATATTGTCTGGGATGTACAGATGGTACCATCATATCCCAGTTTCCTTAATGCCTGCCTATCTTTGTATGCCACGTGCGTTTCTGTAATGCCCCAAATATGAGGTTTATAAACTGCAAGTTCTTCTCGAACTTTCTTCCTTTAATGTCAATTAGTCCCCCCAACATTGCATTACATTCTGTGTGATCTGACTTTTAACACTCTCCTTCCAACACCCAGTTTACGCGTCAATGGTAACGTCTGTTTCTCCAAGGACTTCTTGAGCCCCCATCACCCATCTCCCAGCTCCACTCAGCTCCACCCAGCCACCCATACCTGGAAAAGGAATCACCCACCCCTTAACTGCCAGCCGAAATGGCAGTCACATGGGAGCATCCCCCCTTGGAACCTCCATCATCCATATCTGGGACAATTTTTTTTTAATTTCTAAGGCCCGAGAACAAAAAAGTAGAATCTATTATTAATATTGTTCTACGTAGCTCCCAATATAATCCTTCATTTTAATATTGGCTAGGTTCTTATCTACCAAACCAAAGCCCTAACGCCATTGGCTCAGGAATTTAGATGTTTCCAATTCCAAATTAAATATTTGCAGATGTCCATCTTTAATGACTTTAAGATGTGAGGGCTCTTGCAGGAAAACCTGTGCCCAGATTGCTTTGAGTGGATCAAACATCTGGTGCATCTTCCAGCGTTGGTCCATTGTGGGCTTACATAAATCTGATTGGGCAAAGATGGACATTGAATCTACATTTGAAGGCAAAGTTGGGCATGCTTTGGAATAGATGGCCTGTCTCAACAAAATATTATCAACAAAGTTAAGAATGGGGCGAGGGTGCAGCCAATGGGCCTGACCAATTTGTCTGATTGTTAATAGTGATCTTTGAGCCCGCTTGGTCTGAGAGTCCATTTCCCAATCTGACAATTCCAGGAGTGCCTTCTTCGATAAGTTGACCACAAAAGATCTTACCTTCTCTCCCCTCAGGTGTACCAAAGAGCCTTAAATTATTGCTCCGCTGACTTTTCTCCAAATCTTCTATTTTTCTTTCAATAGTCAAGATGTGAGCCCCCTGTTCCCAAACTATTTTAAGAGTCACTGATTCCACTTCTTCTACGCAAGTAATTCTTTGTTGAAGTGTTGTGTGTCAATTTAGATTCTGTATGAATTTCCCGATTCATGCCCTGATATAGGTGCAATTCACATTGCCCTTTTTTAGGCATAGAAATCTAGCCCTTATTTAGGCATTGCTCATGCTAACCAAATGCAGGCATGGCTACTGACATCCGTTCATCTACACCACAATGAGTTCTTGGAAAACCAGACTCTTGAGCCTTTAGGACTTCCCCTTGCTTGGATATTGATTTCTCCAAGAACTCATTTATTATGCATGAACATCTATTCCTTAGGGGTTCATTCATGGCGTTCTTATGCTTGACTTTTACGTCAATACTGGCATTCCTAAACACCTTCAAGGTATAAATATGCCTTCACTTGCCATGGCAAATCATGGTTCGGTCCACAGTTTGACTGCCTACTTGCATGACGCGGTTCGCAACAACAAGTTCGGAAGGAAGCCCAGTTCCAACTTCCACTGACCAGACGCTGCCATCTTCCTCGCTGAGAATCCAACTCCAGTGTTTCTGACTCCCCTTGCTGGATGTTAGAGATCGAGACCCGGGAAAGAGAATACAACTTCTCTCATTCTAAGGTATAGAGCAGACTAGAACCTAGAGGGACTCTTGGCAACTACAGTTAAACAAAACTATAGCTAAATTAAACTATAGCTAAACAGCACCTACTACTTCCCTTGTACTAGACTTAGGTTAGGTCCACTGGGGTAGGATTATTTTAGAAGCACCAGATGAGTAGTGTAGCCTGTGTCATTTATGTATGTATTTTTATGAATATATGTCATAGGTACAGACTATGCTATTGCAGTAATATTTAATCCTACTGCTAATGCTGTACGTATTATACTTCGCATTCTGTCTAACGATTGTCGCAGTTCATATCTCTTGCATGATAAATAAGACTGTTCAATAAACCCTTTTTATTGAAACGGCTGTCTATCTATTTCTGTGTAACTCTGTAGAAAAGAAGCATGCACAATTGACTGAGTGAAACGGTTATCTATTGTTTCCAGAAATCTGAAGAGATTGTTCTGACTCTAAGAGACACAAAGATGTCATGTTTATGCGGTTGTCAGAAACTAATCCCTTCTTGTTCATTCGAGAAGTGACCTCTGAGATAGCTGGCACACACAAGTAATTAAGTTTAATGTACTAGACATACTGACCTCAGTCCTATGTCACAACTATAGTGCATATTATTCCAATGTGCATAGCCTATGAGGGATACAGGAACTACACTATAGAAGTGTTGTTCTATCTATCGAGAGTATGGCAACCTTGCAGGAAACTTCGGGAATGGCCTGATGCATCGCTTCACTATCAGCCCTAACCTGTAAATATTGATCCAGAGCCGTCCATCCAGAGTATTTGCAAGAATTGAAGGATTATTGACAGAGTGGGCTCTTTAGTACTTGACGTACCAACACAAGTATCCATATGTAGAGCACCAGATTCCATTACAACAAAAGAGGACCATTCAGTGGCTCTGTCGCCTTGCCTAGCCAGGAGAAACCGTTGAGCCTGAATTCGGACTGCTCCTTTTTAGTATGTGATACTCTTCCCTGGCGGTGTTGAATGAGATTGTGGACCAGAATCAATATTTGACATCCTCAAAATCAGAGCATTAACCTCCCCCTTACAGGTAACCCACTTACGTAAATGACTGTCCTTAGAACCGGTTTTTGAGCGGGTTCACACCGTACAGTCCAATTGAGGGTTAGTTTGTTGGCCATATCCCTTTTTTATTTTAGACCTTTTATGCCTTTAGTTCTGGCTTGTTTCTTACTTGAAATATAGTTATGCAGGTACTTAATATCCACTTCCCTCTGACCTTATAACATGGTCCTCATCCTTGTTTTCAGTGCAATCCAACTGTAAAATCCTTCTGGGCTTCCAAGTCAGTACTTATATCCATAATCACATTGGTACGTGATGTAGGTAATTTCTGAGATGTCGCAACCTGCTTCAATTTGCTCAGCCACTTGACATCTTACTTGACAGTGTGGTCCATACTTACTGCCAGAATTCTTATCCTTCATGCCAAGCTCTGCATTAACAGAAGTAGAATTGGAAATGTTTATGACACCGGAGGCAATAAAAAGTGAAGACACCCCCTGGTGTGGTGTTGATACACTGGTATCTGCAGCTTTCCCTAAGCAGCCATCATTATTACGAAAAACCTGCTCCCTTTTCATAGCCATATCAAATATTAGATCTGTGGAGGGCTTGTTATCAATACCTCCCTTGTTGCTTTGTACTGTGTTTGTGAGCACTTCTACCATTGTTGAATCTGCCATACCAGCTTCCACTTGGTTGCAGGCCTGTAAAAGACCCGGTGCTTTGCCAGACTGTGTAATAGCTTCAATTTGTGCTGCCCAATCTCGGATTCAATTACCTTGGCAGCCTCCTGATTCAGATCCTCACTGGGGGCACAACTACAGATGTAGTGTTACAACCACCATGTCCACCTCACTGTGCAGCACCTTGCAGTGGAGCCATTGTTGGTTTTTGCTCTCGCCCTTGGAATGAGCAGTTCTAGCAGCGAGCCGTCCGAGCTTCTTGCAGACACCTTTGCTCGATGATGCAGAGCAACCACAGCCTCAGCAGTGTCTCAAAGACCCCCTCAGTGCCTCTTTCACTGCCGAAGGGGTGCCGGTCTTGAGCTTGACTCTGGACCACCGCTGGGACAGACAAACAGCCCCGGATCAAGTACGGTAGGAGCATTCGAGGAGAGTTCTCACCACTGCGGTATCAGCCCATCATCTTCCTTTCCCCCAGGAGATTACATAAAGCATTCTTTGTGGCATAATTTCCTCTGAGTTAGAAACTGCATGAGATATTTTTGAGAAAGTAGCTGAGGTATTGTTAGCTGATAGTGTTAAGCTACAGGGGAGGGGTTTGACAAAGCTGAAGGACGGCCACGCGGGGATGCTCCATGATGAAAGGAGGAGAACTGATTTCCCAGCTCTTTTTTATGCATCCAGCTGATTTGATGAATGTTACATTTCATCAGTATTAATAGTGGAGGCTAGGTAAAGATTAGAGCAATAATCAACTATCTTCTATAACAAAAGACGCTGCTTAGTCACGAAGAAACTTTTACCTATAGGAATCCAAGCACTAAGGCAGACCTTATGAACAAGACTCAAGAGTATCGCAGAGTAATCACACAGCACAGAGACCATGAAAAACCAACCAGGCATGCAGTTATAAGACTTAACAAATATGAATGTCTTAGTCCCAAAGAAACGTATGATACATAAAAAAACTGTGGCACGATCTGGCACCAAATATTTGCACTGACTGGGCGGAGGTTGGTGCTGTATCAAATTTGTCTATAACCTGTCGAGGGTATTGTCTGTAAGATGTAAATTATGCAATTACTAGCGCTGTCGAGTTTGCAAAATAAAACTCTAATTATATGCTATTAAAGAGAGGCTAAGAGCAGTACATGAGCATGATTTTTATCATGCGGTTACTCCAAATTGCCGGTGGCAGATCTTTCTCCAACCTCGCCTCCAAATCCTGGAACACCCTTCCCATCCTCCTACGGCAGACCAAGGACCTACGAACCTTTAGAAGGTTACTCAAGACCTGGCTCTTCGAGCAGTAGCAGCACCCCCCTCCCAGCGCCTTGTGACCTTCACGGGTGAGTAGCACGCTCTACAAATGTACTGATTGATCGATTGATTGATTGCCTTCACGTCCATATTGTAAGGTGGGGTTTGAATTATCCTCCCCCCAACACAGTCTGACCTCGGGGCGATACGATTCTAACTTTACTTAGAGCTTGGATGGTGCGTGAACAAGCTTTATATTATTCAGCGGGGCGCTGTTTCTGCCTGCATCCACCTGCATCCACCTGAGTTGGGGGGTTCAAAGCCCCAGGATATTTTGCTCTCCCTGGAGGGAGGAGTGTGCCTACCGTCGCATGCTTGAAAAGCACCAACACACCTCCACAGTGCGGTACACTGTTTCCGCCCACATCCACCTGAGTTGGGAGGCTCAAAGCCCAAGGATCCTTGGAGGGAGGAGCGTGCCTACCGTTGCGCACTTCATAAGTGCAAACAACCCCCCTGCAGCACAGGACATTGTTTCTGACTGCATCCACCTTACTTGGGGGACTCAAAGCCCGAGGATCCTTTGCCCTCCCTGGAGGGAAGAGCGTGCCTGTGTTGCGCACTTGAAAAGCACCAACAAACCCCCACAGTGCGGGACGCTGTTTCTGCCTGCATCCACCTGTTTCCACCTGAATTGCGGTACTCAAACCCATAGGATCCTTTGCTCTACCTGGAGGGAGGTGTGTGCCGGCCATTACATGCTTGCAAAGCGCAAACAAACCCCCACAGCATGAGACGCGTGAGGACAGGGCCCGGGCGAAGCTGGCTCTAACAGGTTTTCAACCCTGGCGGCCCGCTCGAGGGGGAAAGGGAGGACAGGTCGCAGCACCCCCCTCCTTTTCTGCCTCCCCGGACCCCACAGATTCCTTACACAGAGTTAGGTCCAAGTCATAGGACTGATTCTCAGGAAACACACCGTCTTATCAATACTCTTACATTAGAAGTAGAGACCATGAGAACAATGATTGAGGGCCTTACTTCTATGGTTAATCTTCTATTGCAAACAATTCTTCCTGTTCTACATATACTAATTCTATAACAAGACAGCCATTCCAACCCTGTCATGCAAATTACTCAGATTGTGAGGTAGTCACGATTGATAAGGGTCCCTGTCACAAGGTTTCCTCACCCTGCCCCTGCTGCCACGTCTCATTTGTTAGCGCCAGCTCTTTCTAGGACCGAGTGCCCAATCGACTGTAGCATAAGGCAACATAATACCAGCCACCGCAGACCATCATCAGTACAGGAATACCCAACCTGTAACAGACCCAACCCTTCACCTTTGGTACATTATTCATTACAAAGTTTAAAATAATGACCAGCTGCTTTGACTAGTTCCAACTTGTACCATGCACACAAAATCTACATGGTTAATGTATCCCAGTATGATATTAGAAACGGCATTGAAAATGCAGACTCCCTGACTTAAAAAGTCATCCATTGGATCCGCCATATTAGGGGTTGCCGTTCAGTCATTCAGGAAGACATCATCAGGGCACATAGACTCACCTCCTGAGTTCACCCACCAGACTGTATTGAGCTTCCATTGAAGGGGGCTGACCTTGCTGAACATCTACTCTCCCTAGAATTCCACAATTGCCTTCCAGAAAGTACTTTCATCCAGTTCAGGTGGTTTCCTCCTAGTAGCACGTGCTGTCAACTCTCTGAGCAACCATCTCCTCATCTAGCGGGATCGACTGCAGTGTAAACCACAAAACCACCCAAATGTCCTGCTGTCTCCCCTATGTACATGGAAACCCTTTCTTATCCTTCCTCTAGTACTAAACTTTCGAGCATACCCCATGAGGAACATATTAACAACATCTCTCTTTACAATAGGGGCACAGGTTTCTAGTGGGGTTTCCTCCAACATTCCTAATTGGCAAAGGCTATGTTCCCATATTTCTTCTAGGATATCTGTGGAATATTGCTGGATTGAGGTCAAAGGTCTCATCTCCCGATTGGCATGCCTTTACTGAATATTTTGACATCTGTCTTTTTCAGGTCATCTGGGTGGTAGATCCCCTCTACTGTACATGCTGTTTAAATTATCATGTTTCTGCCATCCATGGGGGAAAAGGTTGACCTTCAGAGAGTCTGACAATCTGGGTCTGCCGTGCGATCAGATTTGTTATCCAGGCACTCCAGACACAGAGTAAGGATATTCTTGCAATTAGGCTGAAGTGGGGTCAGCAAGGTTCCGTTGACATTCATAATGTCTACGCATGAGGATCTAAGGGGAAGAAGTCTGAAGATTTAGCGGCTCTCAGTGATCTATTAGACCTGTACTCCTGGGGTTCCAATGTCCTAATCGTGGTAGACTTTAATGTGTCTTTTGAGCCTTTTATCAATGAGAAATGTGATTTTACTGCTGAGGAAGATGCTCAGTGGGGTATCCAAAAACTAGAATTAGCATCCATAAAAAAATGTCCGGATGTGGCAATCCAAATTGACGCCATTTGCCTGGAGAACTGCCTACGAGCGGCAAATTGTATATCTCCATCTGATATACATGGGGCTAACATATTTGATAATGGCTACAGTGCAAGCGGCATGAACTATCTATTGACCAACTTGCAATTATGGCATGCTCCTAGGGACATGGTTGTGAGAGAGCGGCCAGAGATTGACCACAACCCTCTATGTGCTGACCTTTGATTTATTGCCACAGAGGGAACCCACACAGTCAGTGAGCAAACTGCTTACTCTTGATGTGGTCCCCACAAATGATATGAGACAACTAAAATGAGTTAATTTACTTGAGAAACCTGAAGTTCTAGTAATGATATCTATGGATACTGATGGTGCAATAGCTGAGCTAGAGGCTTGTTGGGCCAATTCTGCAGCTGAGTCTGTAGTTGGCACAAATGACAAATATTTTCCTAGTTACTCACTCATTAGGAAATGTAAGGCTAAGGGCACTCAAACAAAGAAAGCTTCCCAGTGGTTTAGCAAGGAATGTAAATTGGCGCATAGATCCCTAGGGAATGCGATCAGCGAGGGAGACCCTGGCAAAGTACGGTTATTAAGGCAAACTTACAGGAAAAGGCCATAACAGTCTGTGATGAAAATAGGTGTCAGGAACTCAGACTGGCATGTGCCAGCATAAGTTCTAAGCAGTTCTGGAATATAGTAAAGTGGGATAGGGATGGCCAGCCATCACAGCTGCAGAATCATTGGTCATGGGTCACCCACTTTAAGCCCCAATATGCCCTCAGTGTAGATGAGAGGGAGGTGGAAGAGCCCTGCACTCGTACTATGCAGGCACAGTTTTTGATTAGGCAGATGTCAGCCCCGCAATGGGATCAGTATTAGGAGGTAAAGCATGGGGCCCAGATGGTATGGTCAACATATTTCTCCATGATAAAAACAAATGGTGCCAGTACATTGTGTTGCTGGCTAATACAATTGCCCAGGGTGCACCATTCCCAGATACCTGGAAATGGGCTGCGATTATCCCAGTTTTTTAAAAAAGGGGACAAATCCCACCCTGGAAACTATAGGCCTATCAGCCTAATAGATTCCCTGCAAATGACAATGGGGCTCCTAGTTTTAAACAAGTTACAGGATTGGATTGATGAGCAGGGCATTCTATCTCCACGGCAGGCTGGCTTTCGGGCACGCACCAGTACCATTGACCAGGTATTTCAATAAATCTTGCTTTAATAGAAGCCGGTGGTCCTGGACAAAGGCAGCCTGTATCCTGCCTTTGTGGACGTCAAGTCAGCATTTTGACCTTGTCTCCTGTAGCAAATTATGGGTAGTACTGATGGAGTTGGGGTTGTCTCCCAAACTGTTAACCCTCATCGTTAGACTTCACGAGGGCAAATATGCCAAAATTAGATGGGGTTTACAAAAAGGGGGGTGGTGATGAACAGAGTGTCTGAGTTAAACAGACCACTCTTACCCAGTCCAAAGATCAGGGCTTGATCCATCACCGTTATTTATCTCACTGCCCCATCCCAGCTCAGAACCTGGCTATATGCAAATCAGTCTGTCCCTGGCCCAGTGCATCATGGGAACAGGGCAGACTAAACTACCAAGCCAATTCTTCACCAGATAGGAGACAAGCTACCGGGGACCGGTTTCTGGCATTTCAGCCTTCTTCGGCCCGGCTTGCTTAAATCCTGATGGAGCAGTGAGAAAGGGACTCATGTCTGAGTATACCCTGCCACACCTATAGTGGCCAAAAACGATTTACAAAAAGGGGGGTGGTGATGAACAGAGTGTCTGAGTTAAACAGACCACTCTTACCCAGTCCAAAGATCAGGGCTTGATCCATCACCGTTATTTATCTCACTGCCCCATCCCAGCTCAGAACCTGGCTATATGCAAATCAGTCTGTCCCTGGCCCAGTGCATCATGGGAACAGGGCAGACTAAACTACCAAGCCAATTCTTCACCAGAAAGGAGACAAGCTACCGGGGACCGGTTTCTGGCATTTCAGCCTTCTTCGGCCCGGCTTGCTTGAATCCTGATGGAGCAGTGAGAAAGGGACTCATGTCTGAGTATACCCTGCCACACCTATAGTGGCCAAAAACGATTTACAAAAAGGGGGGTGGTGATGAACAGAGTGTCTGAGTTAAACAGACCACTCTTACCCAGTCCAAAGATCAGGGCTTGATCCATCACCGTTATTTATCTCACTGCCCCATCCCAGCTCAGAACCTGGCTATATGCAAATCAGTCTGTCCCTGGCCCAGTGCATCATGGGAACAGGGCAGACTAAACTACCAAGCCAATTCTTCACCAGAAAGGAGACAAGCTACCGGGGACCGGTTTCTGGCATTTCAGCCTTCTTCGGCCCGGCTTGCTTGAATCTTGATGGAGCAGTGAGAAAGGGACTCATGTCTGAGTATACCCTGCCACACCTATAGTGGCCAAAAACGATTTACAAAAAGGTGGGTGGTGATGAACAGAGTGTCTGAGTTAAACAGACCACTCTTACCCAGTCCAAAGATCAGGGCTTGATCCATCACCGTTATTTATCTCACTGCCCCATCCCAGCTCAGAACCTGGCTATATGCAAATCAGTCTGTCCCTGGCCCAGTGCATCATGGGAACAGGGCAGACTAAACTACCAAGCCAATTCTTCACCAGAAAGGAGACAAGCTACCGGGGACCGGTTTCTGGCATTTCAGCCTTCTTCGGCCCGGCTTGCTTGAATCCTGATGGAGCAGTGAGAAAGGGACTCATGTCTGAGTATACCCTGCCACACCTATAGTGGCCAAAAACGATTTACAAAAGGGGGGTGGTGATGAACAGAGTGTCTGAGTTAAACAGACCACTCTTACCCAGTCCAAAGATCTGGGCTTGATCCATCACCGTTATTTATCTCACTGCCCCATCCCAGCTCAGAACCTGGCTATATGCAAATCAGTCTGTCCCTGGCCCAGTGCATCATGGGAACAGGGCAGACTAAACTACCAAGCCAATTCTTCACCAGAAAGGAGACAAGCTACCGGGGACCGGTTTCTGGCATTTCAGCCTTCTTCGGCCCGGCTTGCTTGAATCCTGACCACCCTCACCACCCCTTGTTGTAAATATTTTTGTCCACCCTAAGAGTGGAAGGGTATTCTCAGATGTGAGACCCTTGCTCATTGCACCATCAGGATTCAAGCAAACCGGGCCGAAGACGGCTGTAATGCCAGAAACCGGTCCCCGGGAGCTTGTTTCCTACCCAGTGTAAGAATTGGCTTTTGTAGTTTGGTTTGCCCCGTTCCCATCATGCACTGGGACAGGAACAGACTAATTTGCATACAGCCAGGTTCTGAAACTGGGATGGTGCAGTGAGCTAAAAAACGGTGTTGGATCTAGCCCTGATCTCTTGACTGGGTGAGAGCTTTCTGCTTAATTCAGAGACTCTGTCCCTCACCACCCCTTGTTGTAAATATTTTTGTCCACCCTAAGCGTGGAAGGGTATTCTCAGATGTGAGACCCTTGCTCATTGCACCATCAGGATTCAAGCAAACCGGGCCGAAGACGGCTGTAATGCCAGAAACCGGTCCCCGGGAGCTTGTTTCCTTCCCAGTGTAAGAATTGGCTTTTGTAGTTTGGTTTGCCCTGTTCCCATCATGCACTGGGACAGGAACAGACTAATTTGCATACAGCCAGGTTCTGAAACTGGGATGGTGCAGTGAGCTAAAAAACGGTGTTGGATCTAGCCCTGATCTCTTGACTGGGTGAGAGCTTTCTGCTTAATTCAGAGACTCTGTCCCTCACCACCCCTTGTTGTAAATATTTTTGTCCACCCTAAGCGTGGAAGGGTATTCTCAGATGTGAGACCCTTGCTCATTGCACCATCAGGATTCAAGCAAACCGGGCCGAAGACGGCTGTAATGCCAGAAACCGGTCCCCGGGAGCTTGTTTCCTTCCCAGTGTAAGAATTGGCTTTTGTAGTTTGGTTTGCCCTGTTCCCATCATGCACTGGTACAGGAACAGACTAATTTGCATACAGCCAGGTTCTGAAACTGGGATGGTGCAGTGAGCTAAAAAACGGTGTTGGATCTAGCCCTGATCTCTTGACTGGGTGAGAGCTTTCTGCTTAATTCAGAGACTCTGTCCCTCACCACCCCTTGTTGTAAAAATTAGATGGGGGGGCACAGTTTAATGTTACTATTCCATATCCCATAGGGAGAGGTGTGCACCAAGGTTGTGTAATGGCACTCACACTATTCTCCCTGTTTATCAACGGGATTGCTACATTTTTGGAGTCCACCCCTACTGATGCCCCAGCCCTAGCAGGTGTTAAAATTCCTATCTTAATGTTTACGCACTACACGTTCATTATCTCAAAAACGCTGAGCTGCCTCTAGTGAGCCGTATTACTTTTTGAGTTCTGACATTTTTATCCTTTAATCCTCATGAAGCATTTAGAGGAGGCATAGTGTTGAACAACCATCACCAATTCCGGGGTCATCTTGCCGAAGGACCTGTGGTGGAATCGGCAGCTTGATATGGCCTTGCTGAAGAACAGGCAACTGGCTGGTATTTTACAAACTGAGTTTAACTCCTGTTTTACAAGACCAGTAAGTCCGGTGCTTGAAATATATCAAATGAAAGTGGTCAGCTCTGCCCTATACAGGCCAGAGCTTTGAGGTTATGAGAACCTTTCCAAGTTAACTGCAGCAGAAAACAGGTTCCTGCACAAGATTAACAACCTCCCGCAAAGCACCTCAGTAGGCCCACTGCTATATGACCTATGCAGGAAGGCACTGGCTGACATAGCAAGACTGTCCTCAGGACACTGTCCTCAGGACACCCCTGCGCTGCACGGCCCTCCAGCTGTCTGTGTGCCCCCTCCCTCGCTCGCTGCTGATCGTTGCCATTGCCATTTTCCGCTAAGTGCTGTGCCCTGTGTTTATTTTCACCACTTTTTGCCTGTATTGCCCCTGTTTTTTGCCCCGTGTATTTTTGTGTTGTATTTTAGCCCCTGTTCCCTGTGACCCCCGCTCCCTGCTTCCCGCCGCCGTACATCGCAGGCCCGCCCCCTTTTCTTCTGTGCCCTCCCCGATCTCGGCTCCCAGCTGCCCCTCCCTCCCACTTGTCCTTAATGAAGACCGCGTGGTGCAGGTGAGTGTGACCTGTCCTCAGGACACCCCCGCGCCGCATTCCCCTCCAGTTGTGTCTGTGTGCCCCCTCCCTCACTCGCTGCTGATCGTTGCCGTGGTCGTTTTCCGCTAAGTGCTGTGCCCTGTGTTTATTTTCACCACTTGTTGCCTGTATTGCCCCTGTTTTTTGCCCCGTGTATTTTTGTGTTGTATTTTAGCCCCTGTTCCCTGTGACCCCCGCTCCCCGCTTCCCGCCGCCGTATATCACGGCCCGCCCCCTTTTCTTATGTGCCCTCCCCGCTACCGCCTCCCAGCTGCCCTTCCCTCCCACTTTGCCTTAAATGGAGACCACGCGTGTGTGCAGCGTTCATGCGCAGCGGGTGAGCCGATTGTGCGCCAAAGGCGCGCCAAATGCAAGCCCTTATGCGCCCGTCCACGCCTGGACCGTGCCCAGCGCCAGGACCCTTGGCCCCCGCAGATTCCAGCCCACCCGCCGAACGTACGACACCGCCACCCTCAACGCACTCAACACTGGCCGGAGCCCCGGCTGCTACCAAGCCACCCCGAGACGCACCCACGGACCCTTCACCTGTCGAACCTGCAAGTTCACCTGCCTCCGGACCCGCGCGGCACCCGCCAAGCGGACCCCCAGCAGCAACCACCTGAAGTGCATCCTGCTCAACACCCGCTCCGTCCACAGACACGCCATAGAACTCCGGAACCTGCTCGACACCACATCTCCAGACGTCGCCTTCCTCACGGAAACCTGTATGAACGCCTCCTCAGCGCCCGACATCGCCATCGCCCTCCCGGACGGTTACAAGATCACCCGGAGGGACCGCGTCAACCAGACCGGAGGAGGCATCACCATCGTCCACAGAAACACCATCCGCATCACGACCAACACAGACGACACCCTCACAGCCGCCGAACACTTCCAGATCCACAGCGACCCCAAGACCACCCTCAGAGGCACCCTCATCTACAGACCGCCGGACCCCTACAGACTTCAGCGAAGACATCGCAGACTTCATCAGCCCACACGCCCTCCCCTCCGCCGACTACATCCTCCTAGGGGACCTCAACTTCCACCTGGAGAACAACAATGACAGCAACACCACCACCCTGCTGGACAACCTTGCCAACCTCGGACTCAAGCAACTGGTGACCACCCACTACGCCGGACACACGCTTGACCACGTCTACTCATCCAGCAAGTACATCTCCTTCAGCCATGCCCCCGGTCTTCACTTGACAGACCACAGCTGCGTCCACTTCAGCTTTCGAAAGACCACGACCCACCACCACCCACAACAAGTTCCCCGCAGGAGCTGGAACAAGATCACCTCCGATCAGCTCACCACATCCCTGACCCAGATCACCCCCGCCAGATCAACGGACCCCAGCCAAGCAGCCGACAACCTCACACAGTGGATCACCATCTGCGCAGATGACCTGGCTCCACTGAAGACCCCCCCCAGCAGACCTAGCAGCAAGCAAACCCTCTAGTTCACCGACGAACTCAAGAGCTCCAAGAGGAACTGCCGTACGCTTGAGAAAGCTTGGCGCAACGACCCGACTACAGACAACATGACCACCCTCAAGCATGCCACCCGCAAACACCACCAGCTGATCCACACCACCAAGATGACAGCATTCAAGGAGCGACTAGACAACAACGCCCAAAAGAGCAAGGAACTCTTCAGCATCGTCAAAGAGCTCTCCAACCCCAGCGCCGGAAACAACAACATCACTCCCTCGCAAGACCTCTGCAACGCACTCGCCTCGTTCTTCCACAGCAAGATTGCAGACATACACCACAGCTTCAGCACACAGCCCACGCACCCTACCACCGAACCAATGCCCCCCACCACCACCCTCCGCGCCTGGATCCCGGTCAGCACCAAAGACACCATCCGCACGATGAACACCATCCACTCCGGATCACCAACCGACCCTTGCCCCCACCACGTCTTCAACAAGGCCGACTCCGTCATCGCACCCCATCTCCGGGACATCATCAACTGCTCCTTCAACATCGCCACCTTCCCGGAGAGCTGGAAGCATGCCGAACTCAGCGCCCTACTGAAGAAACCATCAGCGGACCCCACCGACCTCAAAAACTACCGCACCATCTCGCTCCTCCCTTTTCCTGCAAAAGTCATGGAGAAGACCGTCAACAGACAGCTGCCTGCCTTCCTCAAGACAAATGGATCCCTAAACCACTTGCAATCCAGTTTCCGAGCCAACCACAGCACCGAGACCGCCCTCATCACAGCCACTGACGACATCTGAGCCCTACTCGACAACGGGGAAACAGCGGCCCTCATCCTCCTGGACCACTCCGCAGTGTTCAACACTGCTGCCACCACACCCTAGTGCAGCGCCTCAACAACATCGGAATCCAAGAGAAGGCACTGAAGTGGATCATCTCATTCCTCGCCGGAAGAACCGCCTCCCCCCGTTCAGATCCGAGGCCACTGAAGTCATCTGCGGCATACCACAAGGATCATCTCTCAGCCCCACCCTCTTCAACATCTACATGAGCCACCTCGCGGCCATCGCAAGCCAACACAACCTCAACATCATCTCCTACGCCGACGACACTCAGCTGATCCTCTCCCTCACCAACGACCACGCCACCGCCAGAACCAACCTACACGAAGGGATGAAAGATGTAGCGGAGTGGATGAAGAACAGCCGCCTGAAACTGAATTCAGACAAGATGGAAGTCCTCATCCTGGGATCATCACCCTTGCCTGGGACGACTCCTGGTGGCCCCCTGCCCTGGGCAGCACACCCAAACCAACGGACCACGCGCGCAACGTAGGCTTCATCCTGGACTCCCCCCTCTCGATGACCAGACAAGTCAACACCGTCTCTTCATCATGCTTCAACATCCTACGCATGCTCCAAAAGATCTTCCGATGGATCCCCACCGAAACCAGGAAGACGGTCACCAGGAACTCGTCACCAGCCGACTGGACTACGGAAACACCCTCTATGCCGGAACCACAGCCAAACTGCAGAAAAGACTCCAACACATCCAGAACGCCTCAGCACGACTCTTCCTGGACATCCCCCGACACAGCCACATCTCCGGACACCTGAGAGACCTGCACTGGCTCCCCGTCAGCAAAAGAATGACGTTCCGACTCCTCACCCATGCACACAAAGCCCTCCACAACCTGGGACCCAGGTACCTCAACAACCGCCAGACCTTCTACACTCCCACTCGCCAGCTACGATCGACCAGCCTCGCCCTCGCCTCCATTCCACGCATCCGAAGAGCCACCACAGGAGGAAGATCCTTCTCCTACCTGGCAGCCAAGACTTGGAACTCCCTCCCCATCCACCTCCGCCTGACCTCAGACCACCTCTCCTTCAGGAAGCAACTCAAGACCTGGCTGTTCGAGCAGTACCGGACCCTCCTACCACAAGCGCTTTGAGACCCTCCGGTGAGTAGCGCGCTATACAAATGTCATGATTGATTGATTGATTGATTGACTGCACGCTTTATTGGGGGAGAATCTGATCTATGCCAGAACTGGCTACCTATGCTGTACGCCTCAAGGACCTAATCAGAGCATGATTTTTTCTTAAAACTATACTTCCTGCAAGAATGATCCAATTTCCAGCCAGCCACATTCCAATAAAGCCCATAAACTAACTCTAAAACATTATATTCAATGCGATACATCAGCTAATCAATAGTCTTCACAATGTATGACTACTGAGCAAAATACGAACTCCAAATTGGTTCAACCAGAAAGAAGGACTAGCTCAGCAGAAGTGAGAGTCAGAGTTTCACTATGCTGCACACAGGGGCGACTCCACCATGTGGGTGGAGGAGCATCACCCTACTGCTTTCTCGCAGTTCAAGAATCAGAAGCATAAAATGGTATTATAAGTGCCATTTTATGTTTCTGCTTCTCGCACTGCAAGAAAGCAAAAGGGTTTGGTTGGGAGTGGGTGGTCCTGCTCCAGGGGAGGAGAGACTTGCCCACTGTTTTGGGCACAGACTGTTTGCTCGGTCCTGGTCATACAAACTCTGGGGCATATTATCAAGGCATTTATCTCTGCTTTTTTGGCTTTAAAAAAGCCAAGAAAGCGGAGATAAAATTATCTCCCTATCAGCAACAGGGTGCTAACACGCAAATTCGAATGCTAGCACCCATTTTCTCTAGGCTTCCCCTTGCATCTCTAATGAGATGCAAAGGGGGCGTTTCAGAGAAAAATAATAGGAGAAATGATGTTCTCCTATTATCAAGGATATCGCTAACCCTGTTAGTGATAAAAAAGCAGCGCTAACCGCGGTTAGCGCTGCTTTTTTTACACCTGGTATTTTCCTGACTTAGCCATGATAACCTATGGAAGGTGGATATCATGGCTAAGTTTGTGAGCCCCTATCATCAAGCTAACGCCAAACTTCGAGAGATTATCGTTGGTTTTCCAGCGATAATCTCTCATTTGGCAGTTAGCGTGAGGATTTTTATCACTTCTGAGAAAAACGTTGCTAATAGAAAGTTATCTCAGCGATAATTTCCGGCAATGCTTAGCGATAAAAAAATCGTTGCAAAGCCTAGTTAGTGATAAATAACGCTACTCGTTGGTAATATGCCCCTCTGTCCTTTTCTCCATGTAGGCTGCATACATAAACAAACAATGGCACTTTGCTTTTTCCATGTGAGCTGCATAGGGCAGCAAGTTTGGAAAAAGCAAAAACAAGGAGAAATAAAGCATTTCTCCTTGTTTCGACCAACGAAAGACAAGTTTTTACCTGGTCCTAATTTTGGTGCTGGCTCCAATGTACTCCTCCCTTGCACATAGGGGGCAACTTCAAAATTAATGGGTGTTGCGGTGGAATGCCCACTGCAACACCCACTGCTCACCCTTTTCATGCTAACCATAGATTGAAAGGGGACCTTATGTACAAGGCAGTGTTAAGCCAAATTAAGTGGCTTAACGCTGCCTTGTACATATCGCCACCACATTGTTACTGTAGATGACATTGCAGTGGCGATATGGGCTTGTAAATATGCCCCTTAATGCATTTTGTTCCTTAAAATTATATAAAAATTGATACTATAAAACTAGTTTAAATGGCATGTTGCAATTTTAAGACATTTGGATTCCGTAGTCGCCTTCAGTCTGGCTGTACCCTAGGAAGTGGTCGTTGTTGGCCACCAGTTAATCCTTGTTGTTTATGTATAATAAAGTGCAATTGCAGGAAGTGCATCAGGTTATTATCCTCATGTGTTCAGGGTTGAAAAGGGGTGATTTTGTTATGGCCTGTAAATAATATTGTTCAGATCCTGCTACAAGGGATAGGTAATGGCATCGTAGAGAGAGTGGAAATCCCTTCTGCAGACACTGTCCCAGGAGGTACGAGACCTTCAGACAAATACTGCATACATTTCTAAGTTCTAACCTAACAACCAACAATATACAACAACTATTAATCACTGAATCAATGACTAAATATGTTAAAGAGTAGCATACAACTCATGGCAAAGTGCTTTACGCACTGGTCAGCTGTTTTGAGTGATATTCCTGCTCCTGCTCTTAAAGTAAAGAATCTTGGCTTTCTGGTAGGCAACAAACTCTCTATGAAGCAACAGGTGGCAAAGGCACTGGCAACATGTTTTTCAACACTGTGATGGTTACCAAAATATATTTGGATTCTCACTGTACATGCGCAGAGAACTGTCATCCAGGAACTTATTCTGTTCTGATTAGATTATGGCAATATTCTCTATTTAGGGGTTGATAAAGCTTCCATGTGACGTATGCAGGTGGTGCGGAATTCAGCCACAAGGCTGATTTGCGGTTTGCCAAGCCACACATAAGTGTCGCATATTTTCCACGAGTTTCATTGACTGCTGGTGGAAAAATGCATCTAATTCAAGGCTCTATGTTATGTCTTCAAAGCAAGCATAACCCCACCATATTACTGGCCTGATGAAACCATAATCAGCTGGCTTGCTATCTACGCTCCAGCAACCAGCAGCGGCCCGTGGAGGGAGTTGCAGTGGGGCAAAGAGGAGGGGCAGGGGAGGGCCAGGGTGTGGGTGCTAAAAACCCGCACGCCTCTCTGCCCCACTGCAACTCCCCCCACGGGGCCGTGGCTGCCAGCAACCTTTCCATGTGCAATGTTCCTGAGATCAAACTGGCAGGCGTGGGAGGGTGCTCTTTCGCGTTCTTGGCCGTAAACTCTGGAACACTCTACTGGAGCACCTGAGATTCTGTACTTAATTGATAACCTTCTGCAGACAATTAATGTCAGCTCTGTTCTGAACCCAGCCACGGCCCGTGGAGGGAGTTGCAGTGGGCCAGAGAGGCGGGGCAGGGGAGGGGCAGGGTGGGGGGTGCTAAAAACCGGCATATGGGTAATTGGAGGTAAGTAAACAGTTTAAGAAATAAAACAAATTTCGTAGAGCGCGCTGCATTGCATTTTGCGATGCAGGACACGCTACGAAATTCGTTTTATAAATTAAATTGTTTACTCACCTCCAATTGTCCAAATGCCGTTTTTTAGCACCCACACCCTGCCCCTCCTCAGCACCTCCTCTCTGCCCCACTGCAACTCCCTCCACGAGCCGCGGCTGTCTCAACCATTTGGGTTGGAGGAGCCTTATCTGTAGCAAAGCACCAGGAAATCCCGAGTGGATAGCAGTTGCGCTATATAAACTTTGTAACATAACATAACATAACTGTTAGAAAGAATGGAAGACACAGGAATGTTCCACTGAAGACTTTATTCGACCATCCACTCTCCAGCTCGACAGCCTCAAAGGCGTCCCCAACATTCTAAGGTGAGCTTCAGTAGGGTGTACCAAAATAGGAGGCAGAGAAGGGGTGGATGGACTGTACCATATGTAAAGATGACTACAACAATAACATAAGGCCTTGTCAGGGGAAGCAACCTCTTTATAAATCCAATCAAAATGGAAGTTTAACCAGTTTTTCATAGAAGCAGCTCTTACACAATCAAAAATTATTAAACTTTCAGCTGTAATAAAAAGATCTATTGAAACCTCACAACTTTGCAAAGCTTGGTTTTGTAATTTACACAAAACACACTATATTTGTGATGATTTATATCACATTCATTCAAATTTAATGCTAATAATGTCATTATACATAAGACATAAAAAGCAGTTTAACATATCCAAAATGGACTGTAATTAAGAAGCGAGTTCACAGACAAAAGGAGCCTTAAATATGTAAAATACAAGTTTATAATCTGTCACAGTAGAACAAACCGAATTAAAAAAATTGAAAATTTCTACAACATAACAGTGGAATAATCAAGGACTGGTAATGAAATACAGTCATAATACTGGTACTGAGGGAACCTCATACCTCTGGGTCCTGGTGTAGCTGAGCCTTCTGCACTATTTAAATCCTTGAATCTTTTGACAACTAAAAGGTGTAAAGGCTTATTGATGAAATGACTCTGGTGAGAGAGAATACAATATGATATGAAGAATGTATAAGTAGAAATATGGGGCCTCATTTATGAAAAATGATGCATCGCTGCATGAAAGCAGCGATGCGTCACTTCTCAGTGCGCACTCCTTACGACATACCTGATGCGTCATATATAATGTATGACGCATCATGTCGAAAGGAGTTACAGACACGTCAGTTTTTCTCACGTATCTTTAAGCGCAAAAACTGATGCATTGATGGAGTGTGTCACAAAAGTGACGCAACTCCCGCAATGCGTCCTTCCACATGGGGTGCCCCATGTAAAAGGGTCTGCGTCAGTCTTATGCCTGCTATGAGGCAGGTGCAAGATTTTGGAGGCAACAGCGTCCTAGAAGTGACGCAGTGAAATTGCATGGATTTCACTGCGTCACTTCTACGAGACTTTTTGCGGGGGAAAGCCTCCCCTGCATACATTATACCTGAAGCAGGTATAATGTAGCGCAGGGGTTTACAAAGTGACGCATCTGCTTAGATGCGTCACTTTGTAAATAGTGCGCAACAGGAGGCATGTTTAACGCCGCCGATGCGTCACAAATAGTGACGCGTCGGAAGCGCAAAACTGACGCAAGGCCTCATAAATGAGGCCCCTGGGATAAAGACGACCACTGCTAAATGTTAAAGGCTTGGTGGAAAAATACCAACTGTGGTAAGTAAAACGGAAATATGGCTTAGGAGGTAAAAATGTTGACCAAATCCGCCCCTCAAAGGGTACAATGTGTGACTGAAAAATGGTATAAATATAGAGGAGGCGTTTCCAGCCCTTAATTAAAAGAAGAGGAATCTTCAAAGTAGTGTGTGTAGGTACCAAGACTCCCAACGAAGAGCACCCAAGTACACCATACAATTATACTATTATGTATGAAACTTTGGAAAAAACACAAATGCTTAA
>NW_028254115.1:2500-70652 GCF_964263255.1 Lissotriton vulgaris
AGGACTACAAATTACGATCCACATCTCCAGAAATCATACTTACAGCCTCATTTGAGCAGCTGAATTCAGCGTACGAATAGAGATAAAAGAGGGTGTGGCACGCAGCGCTCCGTTACAGCCTCTGAGGAAGTGAAAATCAGCGAAACGCCTCAGGCTGCGGTTGTGTGCAATATGGACTAAGATGGAAGTTGTGCGTCTCAATAAAGGCTTTTATTGGGGAAAAGCAGAAGTGTGCTCGAGTGCTGCTTATTGTTGGTCACCTCATTGAGCCTTGATGTTTAAAATGTGGCCAGTCTGCCGCAAAGCAAGCACCACCCCTTGCGAAGGAGAGGGGGCCACGAGGGTTCCATCAAGGGGCTCCGAATGGAACACGCACAATGGATAAAGCACAACTTGGCATCTTGGGGCTCATCCAGAGTATTGGATATTGCAGCAATAGGAGCATCCATCTAAGGACTACAAATTGCGAACCACATCTCCCAGAAATCATACGTACAGCGTCATTTGAGCAGCTGAATTCAGCGTACGAATAGAGATAAAAGAGGGTGTGGCACACAGCGCTCCGTTACAGCCTCTGAGGATGTGAAAATCCACGAAACGCGTCAGGCTGCGGTTGTGTGCAATATGGACTGAGATGGAAGTTGTGCGTCTCAATAAAGGCTTTTATTGGGGAAAAGCAGGTGTGTGCTCGAGTGCTGCTTATTGTTGGTCACTTCATTGAGCCTTGATGTTTGAAATGCGGCCGGCCTGCCGCAAAGCAAGCACCACCCCTTGCGAAGGAGAGGGGGCCACAGGGTTCCATCACGGGGCTCCGAATGGAACACGCACCATGGATAAAGCACAACTTGGCGTCTTGGGGCTCATCCTGAGTTTTGATTAATGCAGCAACAGGAGCATCCATCTAAGGACTACAAATTGCGAACCACATCTCCCAGAAATCATACGTACAGCCTCATTTGAGCAGCTGAATTCAGCGTACGAATAGAGATAAAAGAGGGTGTGGCACGCAGTGCTCAGTTTCAGCCCCTGATGAAGTGAAAATCCACGAAACCCCTCAGGATGCGGTTGTGTGCAATATGGACTCAGTTGGAAGTTGTGCGTCTCAATAAAGGCTTTTATTGGGGAAAAGCAGGTGTGTGCTCGAGTGCGGCTTATTGTTGGTCACCCCATTGAGCCTTGATGTTTAAAATGCGGCCGGCCTGCCGCAAAGCAAGCAGCACCCCTTGCGAAGGAGAGGGGGCCACGAGGGTTCCATCAAGGGGCTCCGAATGGAACACGCACCATGGATAAAAGACAACTTTTTGTTTTGGGGCTCATCCAGAGTTTTGATTATTGCAGCAACAGGAGCATCCATCTAAGGACTACATATTGTGAACCACATCTCCTAGAAATCATACGTACAGCCTCATTTGAGCAGCAGAATTCAGCGTACGAATAGAGATAAAAGAGAGTGTAGCACGCAGCGCTCCATTAAAGCCTCCAAGGAAGTGAAATTCCACGAAACGCATCAGGCTGCGATTGTGTGCAATATAGACTAAGATGGAAGTTGTGCGTCTCAATAAAGGCTTTTATTGGGGAAAAGCAGAAGTGTGCTCGAGTGCTGCTTATTGTTGGTCACCTCATTGAGCCTTGATGTTTAAAATGTGGCCAGTCTGCCGCAAAGCAAGCACCACCCCTTGCAAAGGATAGGGAGCCACGGGGTTCCATCAAGGGGCTCCGAATGGAACACGCACAATGGATAAAGCACAACTTGGCGTCTTGGGGCTCATCCAGAGTTTTGGATATTGCAGCAATAGGAGCATCCATGTAAGGACAACAAATTGCGAACTACATCTCCCAGAAATCATACGTACAGAGTCCTTTGAGCAGCTGAATTCAGCGTACGAATAGAGATAAAAGAGGGTGTGGCACGCAGCGCTCCTTTACAGCCTCTGAGGAAGTGAAAATCTACGAAACGTGTCAGGCTGCGGTTGTGTGCAATATGGACTCAGTTGGAAGTTGTGCATCTCAATAAAGGCTTTTATTGGGGAAAAGCAGGTGTGTGCTCGAGTGCTGCTTATTGTTGGTCACCTCATTGAGCCTTGATGTTTGAAATGCAGCCGGCCTGCCGCAAAGCAAGCACCACCCCTTGCAAAGGAGAGGGGCCATGGGGTTCTATCAAGGGGCTCCAAATGGAACACGCACCATGGATAAAGCACAACTTGGCGTCTTGGGGCTCATCCAGAGTATTGATTATTGCAGCAACAGGAGCATCCATCTAAGGACTACAAATTGCGTACCACATCTCCCAGAAATCATACGTACAGCCTCATTTGAGCAGCTGAATTCAGCGTACAAATAGAGATAAAAGAGGGTATGGCACGCCGCGCTCCGTTACCTGCCACTGATGAAGTGAAAGTCCACGAAACGCGCCAGTCTGCGGTTGTGTGCAATATGGACTAAGATGGAAGTTGTGCGTCTCAATAAAGGCTTTTATTGGGGAAAAGCAGGTGTGGGCTCAAGTGCTGCTTATTGTTGGTCACCCCATTGAGCCTTGATTTATATATATATGTATTCACAGAAAAAACCATAGGTTATAGAACATATTTAGTTAGGAATTAGCATTTACAAAACCTTATTTTACTCACACAAAACGATTGAAATTCGCATATATAGTTAGTTGCACTAACTATATATCGCGCACCCGCAATCCACTGCTGATCATGTCACATATTACATCATTCATGACATGGTCAGTGACATCACCGATGACATCACTGATGACATCTCAAATGACATCACTGATGACATCACTGATGACATCACTGATGACATCTCAAATGACATCACTGATGACATCACTGATGACATCCCATTTGACATTACTGATCACATCACTGATGACATCATTCATGTGATAATACGAGGAACCTCTTCAGACTCTAATATAACCTTAGATACACTCAGTGTAAACAGACACTCAGAGACTGTCACTCATCCATGGAGTTACTCGCACACCTAGTCAGTCATACAAACAATCAATTACACCTCCATTTCCTCAACTATACAGTTATACAAACCTTACTTATTCAAACATATACTAACACATATTTACTCTCTTATACAATCCCTGATACAAGTTCACAATGATCCATACAGCCACTCACACATTCACTGGCTCTTATGCACAGTTATTTATATATGTCAACTCTCACATGTACTGTGTTTTACATATGTACTTACTTTGACATGCAGCACTGAGATATCCATTCACTCACCAATGCACTCATGCACACAGTCAACCGCCCATACAGCTGTTTCCACATGCACTTTTGAACCCATACATCTAGTGAATCAACTGCTCACACATCTATGCACAGAGTCATACACCTCCCAGCCACCCACACACACACTCAGTCTCCCATACAAATACTTGGGCAACCAATCAATAACCCATATAGTTACTCATATAGCTACTGATCAACACATGCAGCAGTTTACAGAACAACAGACATAATGATGCACAAATTAAGACAGTTTAGTCACTAACCCATGCACTCAGTGAGACACATTTAATCACTCACTCATACAGTCAGTCATGCACCTACTAAATCCTTCATCCAGACACTTATACATCCACTCATTCTTCAATATGTAAGACATATTTTAACTTTACAGAAACATACAGTCACTGGATGTTGTCATCAGTGATGTCATCAGTGATGTCATTTGAGATGTCATCAGTGATGTCATCAGTGATGTCACTGACCATGTCATGAATGATGTAATATGTGACATGATCAGCAGTGGATTGCGGGTGCGCGATATATAGTTAGTGCAACTAACTATATATGCGAATTACAAATGGTTTTGTGTGAGTAAAATAAGGTTTTGTAAATGCTAATTCCTAACTATATATGGTCTATAACCTATGGTTTTTTCAGTGAATTTTCAAGGTTTTGTAAATGCTAATTCCTAACTATATATGGTCTATAACCTATGGTTTTTTCAGTGAATTTCAATGGTTTTTAAATAGCAAATATCAAAAGCTGTAAAATGTATTCTTCTTTTAAAGGAAAAATATATTTTATATGTATTTAATATAATTTTTTTACGTATATAATTTTTTTTAGGGAACAAATTTATCAACTATCATGCTGAAGAAGAGTGTGGGAAAAAAAAACAAAGAGGAGGACTAAGAGGAAAGAACAATCAGTTCAAAAATACAATTGCTTTAAAGCATGAAGTGCTTTTCCACACATTTACATTTAAATAACTCATATTAGAACATACAAAATATCTACAGAGGAGACGGTGAACATTGAATTTTAGACTCTTCATTGGCACCTACATGTTGGTACTTACATCACCCACACAACACAACAGCTCTATTCAGAGCTACCCTACCTCAAAGCACTCTAAAATATTATTTTACTATTTCCCTTGGTTTTCCTCTTGTTACGCTTTCCGGAACGCTACCCGGTGCTCGGACCGGGCGCTAACCGTGCATTTTTACATATATGGGCCTCCTCAGCCACCCTCAGAAAACCTAGGGAGTCAGGATATGTCTCCCGTGCCCCCTTATACCCTTTCCCAACATTGTTTATCCTCCATCTTGTGACTAAATTAGTCCGAAACACAAGATGGCGGACTCCCGTTACGCTACCGGTGAGCTACCCGGTTCGCGTACCGGGTAGCGCTTCCACCGCGAAAAATCGAAAAAAAAAGTATTTTATTTTTTTGCCCCGCGGGGCCCTTTAATAGCCCCCACATCAATCCTAGGGGGTCAGGAGGGGTCTACCTTGCCCCTTTCATTCATTTCCCCCTTCGTTTATTTCCACCTCTTGTCTCTCGATCCTACCGAGAGACAAGATGGTGGCCACTCCGGACTGTTTAGAATGTTGAGAGTCACCGGAGAGCCAATCCACTTCTCCTCGCGAAGTTCCGTTACACGTCTGGTATGCGAACTGGGGCGCTAACCGGGACGCTGTCACAGATATATATATTTTTTTTAAAGTTAATTTCTCAAAATACACTGGAGCACCTATCTTGAGACCTAGCAAAGGCACATCGGGCAAACAGTCTCTACAATTTGCCAAGTTTCATAGAAATCCATTCAGCCGTTCGAGCTAAAAGTGAGTCCAACCACCCTATGGAAAACTCAATGTTAAAAACACGTTTTGGGACCCCCCTTTTTTCTCAGCCCCCGCTTGACGAAACCCCCCCTAAACTTTCAGGGGACGCTCAGAAACAAAATGTGCCATTTTCCTGAAAATTTCAGCCAATTCCGTCCATCAACGCCAAAGTTATTCAACATAGAATTTTCAGAAATCCCTATTCAAAAAAATCCTAACTATATATACCTACTGGCGACCGCCAGTAGGTAATATATATATATACATATATACAATATATACATATATTACCTACTGGCGGTCGCCAGTAGGTAGTTATAGTTAGGACCTAGTTTCCATAGGAAATCGGCAACATTCTATTTGGATTAATTTTGGCCCCGGTGGACGAATCTTTGCGTATTTCTCAAAGAAGATGGCTCGGTCTGCTGCGCTCCTTTCCTGAAAGTATTGGGGGATTCGTCAAGTTGGGGCTGAGATAAAAGGGGGTCCCAAAACGTGTTTTCCCCATGTTATTTTCCATAAGACGTTTAGACACGGCTACAGCTCGAACGGCTGAATGGATTTATAAGAAATTTGGCAAAAAGGTAGAGTCCGGCTTGCAGATTACGCTTTTGTTTGAATGGTATATATCCGTTCAGTAGTTGCTGAGAAAATTAAAGTTGAACTCAATTATATATCTGTAAGCGCGCACGGGTGCGCGCATTAATGCGGCTGCGTGCAAGCGGAATTTTGTTTTGCTGTTTGACGTCTGTGAACGTTCGATTCAGAGGAAATCAGGAAGTGTTGTCCGCCATTTTGTTAGTGCGAGTGAATTTATTGTACATTTCAAAGCGTTGGAACATGGAAAGGGGACAAGGTAGAGATTGTCTGACCGTGTAGGTTTTCTCAGGGGGTGCAGTAAGGCCCTTGAACGTGAAAGTTGTATTTTATTTTTTTAATAAAAGTTGCCGGGTGCTCGCACTCGGTCGCACAAGCCTATTTACAGGACTGTGAAAATCTATAGTGTAGAGCAT
This sequence comes from Lissotriton vulgaris, assembly GCF_964263255.1. NCBI lineage: Eukaryota > Metazoa > Chordata > Amphibia > Caudata > Salamandridae > Lissotriton > Lissotriton vulgaris. Next base: position 8,628 of record NW_028254115.1, read on the forward strand.
GGAAAAGGAGTGGAGAGTGTTTGATCTGGTAGGTTTCCTCAGGGGTTTATTAAGGTCGCAGAAAGTCTAAAAGTAGCTTTTTTTTTTTGCAAAAATGTAGCAGGGTGCGTGAACCCGGTCACGCACGAAGAACAAAAATATAAGGAAAGATGGAGATAAATCAAAAGTTTGAGTGTTTAGATATAAGGTGGCTCTTAAAAGAACCCTTGTGTTAATTGAGTTTTTTCTGCACTTATAAGTAAGTACCGATGCAGAGTCTCATGTTACAGAGGAAGATTCTGTTTCCCTCATCCGTGAAATGAACACTATCTCTCCTTCCTATATATGCCTTGCATGTTGTAACGCAAGTTGTTGTGGTATATAGAACCCATTCTATAATCTCTGAGGAAAGCAGAAACAGATTTATTTACATGTTTCCTTGCTTTCTCAATCTGTGGACAATGTTGATTGGACCAATTCCATTTTTGTCTTTGGCATATATTGTAATACCCTACCTCGAGACCATAGGTGCCGACCCCTGCGCACATTTGCCGATGGGATTTACCCAACAATCGTTAACGCTATATACTTATTGGTACAAATTGTTTTACTTCATATTTGAACATTTATTATGACACCATAAATATTCACTTGTTGTGCTTAATATTAAATCATGAAACACAAATTACATGCAGTACATATCATGAAATCATTTGTTCATCACAACTTCAATTCTGACAATTTCTTCTGTGTTCCTTTAAAGATGCTCTATGCATTTCGGGTCTCACAGGACCCTTCATCAGGAGCAAGTGCCATCTACAAAAACAATAATGCACAGCAATGAGCTTTAAATAGCAACTTGAGTAAACAATGTAACCATTTAAAAAAAAGAGCAACATGCTTTCTAATGATGTGTTTAGGACTAAATCAAAGAGTGTGCGCAACCCGTGACTCTAACCATCACCTCCGTGCTTACAACTGAACCAAAAGCATAATGCCAGCTTACTTGATACATTCTAAGCGACTCACTTGGTACCTGAAAAATGGAAAACCATCTATGAAAAAAACAGTGTTTAATACAATTACTGCAAGCGTATACAAGCTCTGCCTTCTGGACTTACCAAAGGGCTTCAAATAAGTCAATGCCTGATACTGAAAATCCATATGAAACTCCTCGTAGAGGGCGACTGCTTTACGTATCCCTAAAACAACAAGGTCGGGCAAATTGTCTAATTAGACACCCATTCTGAACACCGTAGTCAGACTTCATTTTAAACTCGCTCACTTTCTAAATCACAATCACTCTTACCGGTTCACTCGGAAACCAAACTGCTCAACTCCGCTTGCCCGTGCTTCCGTATGAGAGCAACTCCGCGAACTCCGCTTATGCGTGAAAGCTATTACCGGCGAGTTAGGTACTGAACATCCACAACGGACTACCATTCTGAGACTACCGCGGCCGCCATTCTTAAATGGTAAAAAATGGCTTGACTGCAGATATGTATGAATACTTAATGCAATTCGAGACTGTGTGGAATAAATGCAGAAGACACAACCACACGTTAACATTCTTCAAAACAAAAAGTTATTAAATGTGCCCATTTTTCAACGCAGTGACTCTGAAACAGAGACATAGACCTCGATCCTAAGGAACCTTGTGACGCAACAGAACAGTGTAATATGGGAAAATGTGAATGTGTAAGCATGTTGCAAAAAAAACAAGTCTCTCCGTACATCATCTCTGAAATATATACAGTATATATACATGTGTACTAATCAACAGATAACCACAATAATGAGCAAAATTACAAGAAACAAGATAAATCTATCCTTTCATTTAATCCTTTTGGTTCTTGGGTACCCAACTTTTTTATCCAAAATATTTCTCGCTGAAGGAGGGATCTGGTGCGATCCACTCCTTCCGGGAGAACTACCTGTTCTAACACTGCGAAGTGTAATTGAGATATACTGTGTCTCTCTTTGGTCCAATGGGACGCTAAATTACTTTTCATGTTTTTGTTCCTTATTGTGCTCTTATGTTCTGAAATTCGCACTTTTAATTTTCTCTCTGTCTTACCTACGTACACTTTCCCGCAGGGACATTTTATGTAATATATCAGGTTCATAGAATTGCAATCTGAATTGTGATGTAATTCAATTTCTTTTCCTGACAGGGGATGATGTATGATATTGCCAGTGATGACATTGCTGCAGTGCACAGAATTTGTGCATTTTTTCATTCCTCTATTCACTGAAATATCTTTTTTGTAGGTTGAAAATTTCAAAATCTCTTTAAGGTTCTTAGACCTTGTGAACGCAAACAATGGTTTGACATTAAATAAACCTTGAAAATCTGATTCATTTTCCAAAAGAACCCAATGACAATTGATAATGTTCTTGATTTTTTGGGTGCTGGTGTTGAATTTAGAGACAAATACATGCCTTTCTTTCTTATCCTTCGGTTTCTGGATTAACAAGTTTTTGCGTTCCATAGCGTGGATACGTTTGTTTGCTTGTTCTATGATGTTTGGCGGATAACCTCTTTGTTCATACTTTTTTGCTTGAATATTCAATTGAACTTCCAGATCACTTTTATCTGAACATATACGTTTCAATCTCATAAATTGTGAGAAGGGAAGATTCTTCTTCAAACTTGGAGGATGAAAGCTTTGGTATTTTAAAGCATTGTTGACGTCTGTGTCCTTTCTGAAGAGAGTTGTGATTAATTTTTTGCCTTCAATCTTCACTAAAACATCCAAGAATGATATTTGACGATCACTTATGTCATAAGTGAATTGTATGTTTTCATCATATGTGTTCAATTGTAGAAGTTTTCTCTCAAGATTTTGTCTCTCACCTGTCCATATTATGAAAATGCCGTCTATGAACCAGCAAAACAGTTTGGTAGAAATTTGCCATTCATGATCTTTGAAAATATTATCAAATTCGAATTTAGCCATGTAGGTATTGGCGTACGCCGGCGCCCCGGAAAAGCCCATTGAAGTGCCTTTCTGTTGTAGAAAAAATTGGTTGTTCCACAGAAAATAACTATGGAACAGGCAAAAGTGCAATATTTCCAATATGAACATTTTATCAGCTCTGATATCAGTTTGTTGGAGTAATGCCCACTCGACCGCCTCTATTCCTGCCAAATGGGGAATAGAGGTGTAAAGTGACTTAACGTCCACAGTGCATAACAGCAAGTTCTCAGTATAGGTGACTTCTTCAATTTTGTTTAAAAAAGCAGTCGTGTCTTTGACATCTGAGCGCCATTTTTGTACGAACGGTTGAAGAAAAGTGTCTCTAAATTGGCCTAGGGGTTCAAAAATGGTTCCACATCCAGTGACAATAGGCGTTATGGGAGGATTCTGTAGATCTTTATGGATCTTGGGAAGCATGTATAGTTTGGGTTGCCTTGGTAAATCAATAATCAGAAACTGTTGTGTAGAAGCTGTAATAACTCCTGCATCAAAAGCTTTTTCCAAGATACTGTTTAGGGTAACTTTAAGATCATTGATGGGATCATCCTCTAGATGCAAATATGTTGAGGTATCCAGCACATGTTCATTAACTTTATCCATGTAAAAGGTGGCCTCCATAACAACAATGGCTCCTCCTTTGTCCGCCTTTTGAATTACCAGTTGTTCATTTTTTTTGAAGATTCAATAGTGTCCGTCTGTCATGAAATGACAAATTCTTCCTCTTAGTTTTATGCAAATTTAGTTGGTGCAGATCATGTAAGACTGTCTTCTCAAATGCATCCAGTACTTTGTGTGATACTGGAGCTTGGAACTTGGATTTAGGCTTAAATTCCAAAAACTCAGGTTCTGGTTTTTGTGTTTGTTCAGTGAATACATTATTGAAAAAATGTTTCAGTCGAAGAATTCTCATGAATTTATAGAAAGCTACCTCTATCTCCAAGATGTTAGATTCATATGTTGGTACAAAGCTTAGGCCTTTGTTGAGAATGTTAATTTGTTGACTCGTAAGTGGTTTCTTTGAAATGTTAACAACTAGGTTTGTCTTTGGCTTCTCAGCCGACCTTTTACGGATGCTTCTTCTTGTTTTTCTTGACCTTTTGATGAACTGGCTGTTTGACTTGCATACGTCGCCTGGGGTAAAAAATCCTTTGATTTAGATGTTCCTTCTCCACTTTTTGATAAGGGATCTTTTGTGCCAATTTTATCACTCATTTGTGTCTTTGCTGGAGGTCTACTATCTCTGACCTCAGAATCAGAAACGCTGCTTTCTTCAGATGTGGTGGTATTAGTTGGTGGCTTCTTCCTTTTATAAGATCGCCTTTGGGCGTAAACCTCGGCCCAGGTGTACACCTCATTTAATTTATAATCCACGGTGTCCCTTTTGTATTTTCGGAGTTTCCCTTCTTGTACTTCTTTTGCATGTTTTTCTAGGCGAGTTTGTAATTCCTCTAATTCCTTGTCGAAATCTGTACGTTCCATTCTTTCCGAAAGGTTTTGTTTGATCTCATTTATTTCAGCAGATAATTCTTCAATTACTCTTGCCAATTCCTCCACCAGAAGTAGAATCAAGTCTAAAGAGCACTTGTTTAAAATGGAATACCATTTCTCCATAAAGTCTTTGTTAAGGTGAAATCTGTACAACATAGGTTTAATCGCCATTCTTAGGCCACGTGGGATTCTCTTTGCTCTGTGGTACTGAATCAAAGTACTAGCATGTAGTTTTTGACTCAATTCTCTTTTGACCAGAAACTCCAGTTGTTTTAGCTGCTGCATCACCGTGCTTCCTTGTACATTAGATGTTTTTACTTCGGTGATGAGTGAATAGATATCTGAGGCTTGTTCCACTGTGTATGCTAAAATATTAGCTCTATTATCGGTCATACTGGTTATGGCGTCAAATGCCATGATTGGGTACTATCTCATGTGTGTAGACAAAAAAACTGAAACTTTTTAATGTGATTAGAGATGCACTACCTTCTGTTAAGCTTTATGATAACAAATGTTATCTGAATTCAACATTTTTTGACCTTTGATTTGTTTGGCGTGCTGCATGGGTGACACGTTTGTCCTCACTGCGTCTAAAACATGAGCCTCCCTACCTCGAGACCATAGGTCCCAACCCCTGCGCACATTTGCTGATGGGATTTACCCAACAATCGTTAACGCTATATACTTATTGGTACAAATTGTTTTACTTCATATTTGAACATTTATTATGACACCATAAATATTCACTTGTTGTGCTTAATAATAAATCATGAAACACAAATTACATGCAGTACATATCATGAAATCATTTGTTCATCACAACTTCAATTCTGACAATTTCTTCTGTGTTCCTTTAAAGATGCTCTATGCATTTCGGGTCTCACAGGACCCTTCATCAGGAGCAAGTGCCATCTACAAAAACAATAATGCACAGCAATGAGCTTTAAATAGCAACTGGAGTAAACAATGTAACCATTTAAAAAAAAGAGCAACATGCTTTCTAATGATGTGTTTAGGACTAAATCAAAGAGTGTGCGCAACCCGTGACTCTAACCATCACCTCCGTGCTTACAACTGACCCAAAAGCATAATGCCAGCTTACTTGATACATTCTAAGCGACGCACTTGGTACCTGAAAAATGGAATACCATCTATGAAAAAAACAGTGTTTGAAACAATTACTGCAAGCGTGTACAAGCTCTGCCTTCTGGACTTACCAAAGGGCTTCAAATAAGTCAATGCCTGATACTGAAAATCCGTATGAAACTCCTCGTAGAGGGCGACTGCGTTACGTATCCCTAAAACCACAAAGTCGGGCAAATTGTCTAATTAGACACCCATTCTGAACACCGTAGTCAGACTTCATTTTAAACTCGCTCACTTTCTAAATCACAATCACTCTTACCGGTTTACTCGGAAACCAAACTGCTCAACTCCACATGTTCAAATATGAAGTAAAACAATTTGTACCAATAAGTATATAGCTTTAACGATTGTTGGGTAAATCCCATCAGCAAATGTGCACAGGGGTCGGGACCTTTGGTCTCGAGGTAGGGAGGTTCATGTTTTAGACACGGTGAGGACAAACGTGTCACCCGTGCATCACGACAAACAAATCAAAGGTCCAAAAATTTTGAATTCAGATAAAATTTGTTAGCATAAAGCTTAACAGAAGGTAGTGCATCTCTAATCACAATAAAAAATATATTGGAATACACCAAGGTAGTTCGAGGAAAAAGTGTCATCAATTGCCGAGAGGGTGTCCTTTAGAAGCATTTCCAGACCTACCCCAGTCAATGTGCCTAGATCATTCCCACCACAGTGCACAATTATAAGGTCAGGTTCTGGGAGATGCATAAAAGTTTTCACCAATGGTATCAATTGGTGACATCTCAATCCTCTCTGGCCAATCCACGTTATTTGCACATTTGGTAAGTCAAGGTTGGAAATTCGTCTGTTTGTTGCATATTTTCCACTCCAGTGAATATAGCTGTGTCCTAAAAGCCAAACCTTCATTTTCAAGGCAGATGCAGTAGTACTCCGATGGGTTCTGGAAGTGGAATGGCAGTTACAAGCTGAAAGTCAGGAAAAAAAAGTGGATGAGGCTTGGTGTGGTTGAAAAACTAAAAATGATTGGTTGATTCTAATACCTCAAGATTGAAGACTACGTTGCATGTTAATGTTTATGTAAAACGAAAAGTAGTATTGGGTGTAAAAAAAAATGACATGTAACAAAGGAGTGGATAGGCAGGTGTTTTTGGAGGGAAATCAGCATTCTTGGTTTGATGTAGAACGTTGAGATATGAACTTTTGGCCTGTGCCTTCAGACAGGTGCAGAATGAGGTTTTACCATGGAAACAGCCATAGAAGGCACAGGGCGATGGGTGACCTTTATGTGACTTTGAAAATATTGAAAGGGACAACCAACTGAAATGTTAATTTGATTTTAAAATTGTGCGGGAACAAATATGATTGGTTGAAGAGACATATATGAGTCTGTATTGACAGGATATCTGTGCCATTGAATTTTGGTTGCAGTGATAGAAGGATTATTGAGAGTTCCGTCAAAGGAATATCTGTTTTGTGACTGTCACTGTTCTACATCTTACAAAGCATTGGTAAAGGTAAGTCTGTAACTGTTTTTTTTGTCATGTACCGTAAAATGTGGTTTAGTCACTATAATTGGTTCATTTCCCTCACAGTCTCTGAATAACGTCATTTTTGACTGTGACAATGTCTTGTATTTTCAAAACTATTTTTCCATTTAATTTCATCACTCTTTAACGACATTATTTGTTTGCAATTATTAGTTTAAAATTTTGAATAATAAATTTCAATAAGCTGAATGGTCTTTAGTCATGTTCTTGTGTGATCTTTTACTGTTAGTTTTTTTAATTCACTGTCAGTCAGAAACGAAACTGGAACAAAATTTTGGGGGGGCAAATTAAAAAAGATTTGTTAGGCGTACATGAATGTTTAATTAGTAGGCAGAGTAAAGCTGCAGGGGCTTTTAGAAGGGGTGAAACAACTGCATGGCGTAATTAACATTCAAATGGATGTTTACAGAGATGTGAAACATTCAGGTGTGGCTCTGTGTGTATCTGGAATATATATGTTACCTTGGGCTGCCACACCAGACGGGAGGGGGGTGGGGGCCTGAAGTCCTGTGAATTTAATTGGCGCTGCGTGCCTTTTTTTCACATTCTATCAAGTGTAAATTATAGTTTTGTATATAATTTTGGTGTACAGCAAAAAATGGAATAAAAAATATGTTTAAAATAGACAGTAATTATTTGTGTGATTTTGAAGCGTTTCCATATAATCAGAGAAGTTGGTTTCGAGATGAAAACATTGTATTAGCAGAGACACAGATAATGCAGATATAGAGAGAAATGGTACATTACATGTGATACCGTTGTCAAAAAGTGCTAATGCTTAAGGCATTGATAAACTTTCTGTCAGACGACAGAATTACAGTGTGGTATATGGCCGCGGGCTGCACTGGTGGGGGTGAGGTGAGAGGGGGAGGGGGCGGAGTAAAAAAAAAGAAAAGTTGTGACCATGAGGTTGTACACAGGTTCGTGCAGTACATGTCTTCATACATTGAGGTCTGACTCTATCTTTATCTCTCTCCTGCTTTCTGCCTCCGTTGCCCTGTGTTATCTTAGTGTGTGTGTGTCTGTTTGTGTCTGCTTTCAGTTCGGGCTGAGGAAGTTGGCTCTGCAGGCACACACAGATAGTCGCATCAAAGTGCTTGGCAGGTTTTCAAAAAACTATTTATATAATTGAGATGCTTTTTTGAAGCGCTAGTGAATGTCTACTTTCACAATTACCGCTCGGTTGGCTCCACAGAGCAGAGGGTATGTCGTATTTGACTTCTTAGTGCCTTTGCTTTTCCACTCTGTTTTCTGCTGGCTGGCGGAGAAGTGTTTGTTATAGTGGAGATGAAAGCGTGATAAGTAGTGAAATACGACATAGCGTCTGGTCTGTAGAAGCGGGGGAGCAGTGATTAACACTGTGAGTGAAGCAGAACTGCGGCGGTGCTTGGTAACAGTAATAAATTATTTTCTTACCAGAGGTACGATTGTTTGCATGGTCCACGACCCGCTAAGAAAGGGTTGATGGGCCATCATGGGCCTGCGGGTGCTAGTATGAGTAACTCAGGTCGACAAAAGAAAACATGAACTTAGTACAGATGAGGTTACGTGGAACACATGAATACTCTTTCAGTATACAATCATTTCAGTTCAGAATATGGATTAAAAGAGAGAACGTGTATATTTGAAATGTTTGTTCAGTAATGCACTGATTTGAAGGGAAGTTTCTTATTTAATACGAGTACAGATATTGTAAGAAACAAAGTAATCAGCATAGTCACTAGTCCATAGAATACAAACGGTGCAAGCATAGTATGATGTAAAATGAATACGGTTTAGCAAAATTTATTCTACACCGTTCTGAGGAAGTATATTACATTTTATTAAATCTAAGAAGGTGTCTTGACTTTAAGTTTAGCAACGATACATGAAAATGCTAGTGGTTAGACATCAGCTCATTAACAATCAGCTCTCTGCATGCAAAGCACTATCAACTTTGTGTTATGCTATTGTGTAAGGAAAAAAAAACGCGCCAAAAGTGACAAGTTGGCTGGAGCTGCATGTATGCTATCTGTTGGAACGTTCGAAAATCAGTGTTGAGAAGAACTACTGTATTGACATATCTTTTGAAGGTTTCAGTACTCCATCTGAGATACAGCTTGAAAAGGAAGGCTAATATTAGTGTAAGAACATATATTTCTCTTATGAATTGAAAATATTTCAGTACATGGAAAACTAAAGCAGCAGAGGTGTGTGAGGCGCAAATAAGCAGCTGGAAGGGAAAATGACGTTTAAACTTATAGAAAACTCATGCTAACTTTACACATTAATCAGGGCACATGTAGCATATATTACCCTGCTTTGCTCCGAGTACGTTTCAAAGAAGATAAGATATGCAACTGAATTGTTGAAATTAGAGTTCAATAAAAAGTTTAGTTTGAAATCGAGTAGGTGAGGAAAAACAAATTTGTCCACATAAAACACGAAAATCTGACCAGCACAAAATTGTAATGTCCACTGTTAGTAAAGCCAATAGGTCTGTTCATATAAAAAAAGAAGTCCAAGAAAACGTGAAAAAGATAGGGAGGGGAAAAAAATGTAGACGTCAATGGCTTGCATAAGAGTCATCCAACAACTGAGCAGGCAAAATAAGCAGCTACAGCTTCTAAAAGGAAGTCACTGTTATCATCCGAAAACATGTCAGCCATCCAATTGAAAAGAGGAAAAGAACATACATGCTCTTGAATTACCGGAGCCTCTAGTACCATCAGAGGACAACTCAGTGACTTTTCTATGTAGCTGTGTGCCAAAAAGCTTGCGCCGCTGCGAATATATTCCAATGACCCAGAACTCCATGTATCGCTGCAAAGGCCATAATCCCTCCGTCGGAACAAAGCTGTTCGAGAAAGCTTGTATTAGGCCCATTCTTAAAAAAGAGGCCTTGGACCCTATGGAGCCGAAGCACTATCGGCCGATATCTTGTCTTCCCCTACCAGCTAAGATTCTGGAGAGAGCCATGAACCAGGAGCTCATGAAGTTCATAGACCGCAACAATCTATTAGACTCCACACAACATGGATTCAGATCATGTCATTCCACGGAATTCGCCTTAATTATGGCAACAGAGGACATCCGGAGTACTATGGACGGCGGTGGAAGAGCTGTTCTCATCCTATTGGACTTAACGGCGGCATTCGATACCGTTAATCATGGGGTCCTATTGAACAGGCTTAGAACATTGGGCATCACAGACACAGCCTTAATTCTTCTTGAATCTTTCTTGGATGCCAGAGTACAGCAAATCCATTGGAGAGGTCTCCAATCTGAAGAGTTCACTCTCCCGTGTGGAGTGCCCCAGGGATCAGCGCTCTCGCCAACACTATTTAATCTTTATATAACCCCTCTTGCGGCACTAATAAAATCACACGCTCTACATTTAGTGTCTTACGGCGATGACACTCAACTAGTAGTGTCACTTTCTCAATCGGTGGAAGCCACAGCAGAACGTTTCAGAAACTGTCTTCTAGATGTCAAAAACTGGATGAGTGATAACTTCTTAAAACTCAATATTGAAAAAATGGAAGTGATTGAGTTTGGTCAAAAACCATCTATTTGGAGTCACCTCTGGTTGCCTCCAGAAGCTGGTACATGCCCAGTCCCAGCCAAAAAGGTCATAAACCTTTGCTTCATGATTGACAAGGAACTTACCTGCACAGTGCAAATTAGTCAGGTTACATCGGCCTGTTTCTACACTATCAAGGTTCTCCGGAAAATCTTACCATACATCCCGTTCACTATGAGGAAAACAGTGGTGGGAGCCCTAATTATGTCACGGGTAGATTACTGCATTGCACTGTATTTAGGCATGGGGGAAAAACAACTTGCTAAGCTCCAGGCAATTCAAAATGCGGCAGCCAGAGTCTTACTTAACCTCCCGAAACGCCACCCCACATCTCAAGCCATTCGAGAACTTCATTGGCTCCCTGTTAGGCACAGAGTCCAATTTAAGGCCCTCTGTCTGGTCCACAAATCTCTCTATGGGAAAGGATCTCGCTATGTGCCTCTGCGCACCCTAAGATTTGGCAGCCAAGATCTGATTCATTTGCCAAGAATAAAGAGAGCCCGATGGGGTGGCAAATCCTTTTCCTTCCAGGCATCAAAATTGTGGAACATCTTGCCCATAGCGCTACGCTCTGATAAGAACAGAGCAAGTTTTAGGAAGGCAATAAAAACCTGGCTCTTCTCTATGCCCTAATTGCTACCTGTATCTTCTTCTGTTCTATAGTGCCAAGATGCCTAGGCATAAGCGCGCTTTAAAAATAATTCAGTCAGTCAGTAGCGTCCTGGAGGTAAGGGCAACTGTAATCAGTGTCCTTGACATGTCATTCTTGTGAAGTCCTGTTGTGCCAGGCACCTGACCAAAGGGTAGCGTCCCTAGGTTGGGGAGCCAGGTTTAGGTGTTTTCCTATCCTGGACGTCAGGGGCGACTGTAATCAGTGTCCTGGCCGGTTTTGCCTTCTAGGGGTACCCCTGTGAACACAGATGGGGTTCATCTTAAGTGAAGAGACCCTGTGTTTCCCAGAAGCCCTGCAAGGATCTTTAGGGTCCTTGGCTGAGTGTTGTGGTACTACCCTGAGACCAGGTGGGGCCTCCCTTCAGTGGAGGGACCCTGTTCTATAGTGGGAGGGTGCAGAACTCTGGAAGGGAGTGTAGAGGGAGGGAGACCTCACCTCTGACCTCTGTGCATCCGGTGAATGTGGATCCCAGTTGATGGAGAGAGGTCCTAAACTGGTAGGAAAGTTGTGTTCTGGAGGCTGCTTCTCCTGGGAGAGTGCGCAACCACAGAAATAGAGGTAGGGTTGAAGGATCAGTGGTAGTTTGGAACTACACTGAGAACGAGGGTAGAGAATGGCTATTGTATGCCAGGGGTTACCACGCCCCACTCTGTGGATTGGAAAGGACCAGTGGTATCTGGGTGGCCTAGGGCCTGGTCCTAGCCGTGGACAACTAAGCAGTACCAGTGGAGTAGCCTAGTTGGGCCTGAACTTTTTTTTTGTGTCTGTTTGTTTTGTGGAACAACGTGGCATAGAACCGGAGGGTGTCCCTGCAGTGCGGGCCCGCGTCCGTGTTTTATCACCCCAAGCAGGGAAGCCCTGAGTTTTGGCTGGAAGGGGGTTGTGTTGGACTTGGACCTTCTGGCAGGTTCACCCCTGCACTTTTTGCCTTTTAATAATACCTATTTGTAGTGATTTCTGGTCTCTGCGCACTTTTGCACTATGACCCAATGTAATGTGCGTGCTCTCTCTGAGAGCATGTGGTGAGACAATAAAATGCACGCAATGACTGACGCCACTGCAGTGAGTTTGATTAAAAATCAAATGTCTTTTATCTAAGATCAAGGTTCAGGAGTGGAAAATCACAGTATCTCTATTTCAGCAAAGCATTTCATCAGAGAGGAGTAATGGGAGCAGTGCAATATCCAATTTAACACGTCGCAATGAACATTTCATGAAAGGATTACCATCTCATTACTTCACAATGAACCAGGGTAAAACATTTCATGAGGCATTAACTGCCAAGGCACCCCGCGAAGGTGAGCCTCGCATTAAGCATGGACAACCAGCTCACCAGGAAAGGATGAGCATATCCTGTAGCAAGAGTCCACGTCTCTCCAGGTAAGGAACCTGTTCAGTAGTCAAACCAACTAACCCCTCACCAAGCAAGGGTGAACATTTCAACGAACATCAGACAACATCTCATTATGCCCAGGTAACTATCTCATGGGGTACGAGCAGAGCATCGCCCCAGGCAAATTTTACCATATCACACAGCAGGGCCTGGCAGTATCCGCTAAAGGACTATTCCCCAGCCGAGGGGTTAACTTCTTCTCATCTGCGGCCCCCACCAGTGTCTTTTGGGGGCCCTGGCTCAGTTCCCGTAATTTAGGTACTACCAGGGGGGTTAGGTGGCCAACAAGGCCCAACTATCGTTTCTCCCCGGGAGGGGCGTCCTCTGGGGTCTCTCTTGGCTCTTCGGGGGGCCCTGCTCTTCCTCTTGGCCTCCCCCCCGCCTCCCCGGGGAGTTACCTTAATCTTCGGCCCCTACGGGCCCTTGCAATGCTCTCTAGTGGGAGGGGCGGGCTCCGGCCCTCCCGGGGGCCTCACGTGGCTTGGGGAATCTCCTTTGGCCCCTTCGGGGCTTGGCCGGCTAATGGGGGCTATACTTTTGATCTTTGGCCCGCCCAGGGCCTGTACTGGCAGGTGGGGGGGGCTCGGACTCACTCGGAGCCCTCCCCGACGATGACCGGCTGTTCCCGGGCCTTCTACAGCCTCCACGGCCCGGGAACCAATCAGGCTGCGGCGCGGGAGGGACTATGTCGCAGCGGCCAATGATAGGACAGCTCCGGGGGGGTGTGACACTTGCAGACAATGCTGCGCAGCTAAGGACGGGGGCGCGGCCAGCGTCCCCGTCACGTGATGAGGGTACAAGCTTCAGGCCTAGCACGGCCCACTCAGACTTTTCAGCGGCCCTCTACTGGCACCAGGGGCCGACGCAGGGGCTCTCCATGCTCGGGCTGGGCTGTGGCGGTGACCTCGGCCTCCCCCAGGCAAAACGGATGACAGTGCTTCTCCCCCTCACTCCTCCGGGCCGAGCGCGGCCCACAGCACACGACGGCGGCCCTCTCTCGGCACCGGGGGCCACCGGGGGCAGTTGTCGGCTGAATCAGTGCTCCTCAGGGCACAGCAGGCAGCCCGGGCGGCAGCAGCAGGGAGTACTTCTGCAGCTCCTCTGCAGGGGGCTTCAGGGACAGCAGCGCTTCGGGCCACAGCGCAAGCAGGGCAGGAATAAGGCTGTCAGCGCTTCTGAAGGGGGCAATTACAACAGCGCTCTTTTGGCAGTAGCACTCGGCAGATCAGCAGTCCCCCAGCGCTACTCAGGGTGGGGGACACCACAAGTCAGGTCGGCACTCCCTCTCTTAGGGCACAGCGCGGGAAAGCAGATGGCACTTGGCACTTGTAACGCCCTGGGAGCACATGTACAGCGCTTTCAGCAGGAACAGTCCTTAGGCGGTCACAGCGCTCGGGGGAAAAGGACAGCGCTTCTCAGAGGGACACATCAGTTTCCAGAGCCCCAGCAGGTCAGCAGTCCACAGCGCTTGAGGGGCACATTATGTGGGGGCAAGACCAGCAGTCTCAGGGATTATTCAGTTCAGGAGGCTAACGCTATGGAGGAGGAGCGCTTAGCAGTACAGGCAGTTTAGTCAGGGGGAGCTAGGCAGGACAGAGCAATGTAGCAGAGTCCGGTACCTGGTTGATCCCCAGCAGTCCTGTGGTAGTTAGGTTTCCTTGGCGCTTGGTGGGTCCTGCGCCCTTTGTAGATAGCAGTTCCTTGTTTCTTGAAGGGGGGTTGAGTTGAGGGCTGCTGACAGGATTCGTCAGCAGGTCACTGTAGATAGTCCCTGGGTTCCCCTCCCGCCGGGTCAGATCAGTGGGCTAGTTCAGGGTTCCTCACTCAACTTGAAAGGCAGCACCTAAGTCCTGTCACTCCCAGTGGCATAGGTCCCTGACTGGGACCTACCGCCTAAGTCTCCTGCGTAGGGTCCCCCAGGTCAGTGATGCCCCAACTGACTGGAAAGTTTCCTCCCCTTTCTTTATATAGGCCCAGGTCAGGTGACCTCCCTCTAAGGCGGCAAAAATAGGCTCCACCCCTATTCTAGAAGGTTCCAGGAGCTTCCCTACTTTAACTGTGGTCAGGCAAGGCAGGCTGGAATAGTTACAATGTTTAGGGGTTCCAGCCAGCTCCTGGCTACTAGAATGTGCCTGAAAAGACCACGCTGCAGTAGGAGGGGTCAGTTGTAGCCATGTTGGGGGTAGAGAGCACCTGTACCTAGCATTGATATTAATAACACACAGGGCATCTCAACCTCACAGGGCCTATACAACTTTATTACGAGAAGGGGACATCCAGAATTAGTGGAGCGAAAAGCGAAAAATTTCAGGAAAAAGGGCCAAGTCCAACACAACTCCCCCTCAGCCAAAAGTCAGGGTAGACCAATCATCGCCTTGATGGGCTTCCCTGCTTGGAGCGGAAAAAGGTGGACGCAGGCCCGTAACTTCAATGGCAGCTGCCAGCTCTTCACCATTCAAACCACCCCACTGGTGTTCCCTAGTGGGATGTGGCCAGGACTGGCCTCTAGACAATCCAAAAGTCTCTGGCCCTAGCTCTCTCACAGACTGGGGGCAGTAGCCCCAGGCCCGTAGTACCCTTTGACCACTCTCCTTCTTCTCCTTGCAGCTTCAAACTGCCACTGGTTCTTCCACCTGGAGTCCGAACCCTCAGGCTGACCAGCCACCAGGGGCGAGGCTCTCCTCCCCCCACCTCTCCTTCTAGGATTCCGCCCTTTCCTCCTAAGCGGGACACCCTCAAAACACCACTCTCTCTCCAACCTAGAGTCTAAACTCTGAGTTTGAACTGGTGACAGGGGCGAGTCCTCCCTCCCCCTGAACCCCCTCCCAGAGTTCTGCACCCTCCTAACCGGAGTAGTACCCCTGAGAGTCAAATCCGGGGAGACCTGCTCACAGAGGTCCCACCCACCAGGTCCGGCAAACCCTCAACGTGGCCACCAAACCCGGGATCTGCACCCTGTGGCTGAGCCGGTGACAGAGGAGAGTCCTTCCTCCCTCCGCACCCCCTCCCAGAGTTTAGCACCCCCCACCGGGAAAAGTACCCTTGGAAGTCAAACCGGTAGGGACCTTAATTACAGGTACCCTACCCTCCAGGTCAGGCTTCTCCTGAACCTGAAACCCCAGTCCAGGATCTAAACCCTGCAACTGGTCAGAACCCCGAACCACTGGAGCTCCGAGTACTGATGCTCCGGGTTCTCCTGACACGAGGGGATGCCTTTTACTGGAATGCACAACAGGACTGCCTAGGATTCCAACCTGGGGTCCCCTTATGGAACTCTCCAGGCCCTGTGACTGCGGTAGGGGCACCTCGGGACACCTCCCTGTCTCACTCCCTCCTATAGATGGGATGTGAGGCCCTACAACCCTCTCACTTTCCTGGGACCCAGCTGGGCTACTTCTCACCTCTCCAGCCTCACTGGGTCGGAAGATCCCTGCACCGCTCACTTCAGGATCACTCCCCCGAACCTCGGGTACGCTGCCACCATTAGGAGTTCCACGCGTACTTAATGGTAAAGCTCTCAGCTCCAACTCCTTGAGCCGAAACTCGTGCGCCAGCTTCCTCTCCTCCATTGCTAATCTTTATCTCTCCAAAGCAAACTCTCTATCTTCCCTTTCTCTCTCCCTCTCGTGCTCTAGCTTAGCAAGCTCCAATCTCAATCGCCTCTCCCTCCTCCTGTCCTCATACACCTTTGACGACGCACTCCTCCTAGATACTCTACTGCCTGTCCCAGAACGTCTTCCTGGCAACACATTTCCACTCATCACAGTGTTCAGTAGGTCTAGTCCTACTGGAGCGCCTGCCTCCCCTTGTGTGACCTGTCCCTCCTGTGCCCCATCCACTCTCCCCTCTGGGTGGGCTCTTAATCATGCCCTCAAGGCAGTACGGAGTTCCTCCTTTGCAGCTCTCCGCCCAACCGGCACCCCCATCCCCTGACAAAATTCCCATGTTTGTGCCCCTGTGTACTCTTCCAGGTCGGCCAGCTGGAACTCCATTTTGCCAGGTGGGGACCCAGACAGAATAAAGGGAAAGCACTAGGACGTAGGTAACAATGCTGGGTCAAACAGGTCTCTATACACAAAGGCTAGACAGCGGGGGTCAATTGAGCAAGCTTGTAGGCACGTTAGGTGTCCAGTCTAATTGCAGCGCACTCTGTCCCACTGGAGGGTGCTGTATAGTCACAGGTCCTGAATCCCACCACTGCCACCAATGTAGGAACTGGGGTCACCAGTTCCCCGGGGGTAGCCTGGCACGAGCAGGTAGGCACATAAAAGCTTAGGTGTTAAGTGACTACACAGCACACGCATCCACTGAGACAATAAAATGCATGCAATGAATGACGCCACTCCAGTGAGTTTGATTAAACATCAAATGTCTTTTATCTAAGATCAAGGTTCAGGAGTAGAAAATCACAGTATCTCTATTTCAGCAAAGAATTTCATCAGAGGGGAGTAAAGGGAGCAGTTCAATATCCAATTTAACACGACACAATGAACATTTTATGAATGGATTAGCATCTCATTACTTCACAATGAACCGGGGTAAAACATTTCATTAGGCATTAACTGCCAAGGCACCCCGCGAAGGTGAGCCTCGCATTAAACATGGACAACCAGTTCCCCAGGCAAGGATGAGCATATCCTGTAGCAAGAGTCCACGTCTCTCCAGGTAAGGAACCTGTTCAGTAGGCTATGTATGTTATGTATGTTATGTATAGGCATTTATATAGCGCACTACATACCCGTAGGGTCCCAAGGCGCTTCGACCGCTGCGAAACCCTTCCTGGCTTCCCTGAGAGATGGTCCCTTAATGGGTATCTCCAGGGTGAGACCAGGCATCCCCAGCGGTCTGGTGGGGCCGTTAGTGAAGATGAGGCAAGCTAATGCCCAGAGTTGCCGAGTGTGATCGCTGATCAGAGTGGGCACCGAGGCGAGAGAATTATCGAGTCCGCTGACCCTGGTCCAGAAACCTGCCGCGCCGGGAATCGAACCCTGGTCCCGGGCCGTCCTCTGCTCTCGGGTCTGCCGCCTCTAACCTGTGAGCCACACTACTTCACAGGCAAACCAATTAACCCCTCACCAAGCAAGGGTGAAAATTTCAACGAGCATCAGACAACATATCATTATGCCCAGGTAACTATCTCATGGGGTACGAGCAGAGCATCGCCCCAGGCAAGTTTTACCATATCACACAGAAGGGCCTGGCAGTATCCGGCAAAGGACTATTCCCCAGCCGAGGGGTTAACTTCTTCTCATCTGCGGTCCCCACCGCTGTCTTTTGGGGGCCCTGGCTCAGTTCCCGTAATTTAGGTACTACCGGGGGGTTAGGGGGCCAACAAGGCCCAACTATTGTTTCTCCCAGAGAGGGTGGCCTCGGGGCTCCCACTTGGCTCTTCGGTTGGCCCCGCTCTTCCTCTTGGCCTCCTGCCCACCTCCCCGGGGAGTTACCTTAATCTTCGGCCCCTACGGGCCCTTGCAGTGCTCTCTGGCGGGAGGGGCGGGCTCCGGCCCTCCCGGGGGCCTCATGCGGCCTGTGTAATCTCCTTCAGTCCCTTCAGGGCTAGGCCGGCTAATGGGGGCTACACTTTTGATCTTTGGCCTGCCCGGGGCCTGTAATGGCAGGTGGGGGGCTCGGACTCACTCAGAGTCCTCCCCGACGATGATCGGCTGTTCCCAGGCCTTCTACAGCCTCCACGGCCCGGGAACCAATAAGGCTGCGGCGCGGGAGGGACTATGCCGCAGCTGCCAAGGGTAGGACAGCTCGGGGGGTGTGACACTTGCAGCCAATGGCTGCGCGGCTATGGACGGGGGCGCGGCCAGCGTCCCCGTCACGTGATGAGGGTACAGGCTTCAGGGCCTAGCGCGGCCCACTCAGACTTTGCGGCAGCCCTCTCCTGGCACCGGGGACCGCCGCAGGGACTCTCCACGCTCGGGCTGGGCTGCGGCGGTGAACTCGGCCCCCCAGGCAAAACAGATGACGGCGCTTCTCCCCTTCACTCCTCCAGGCCAAGCGCGGCACACAGCACACGACGGCGGCCCTCTCTCACCGGGGGCCACCGGGGGCAGTTGTCGGCAGAATCGGCACAGTAGGCAGCCAGGGGCGGCGGAGGTGAGTACTTCTGCAGCACCTCAGCAGGGGACTTCAGGGACAGCAGCGCTTTGGGCCACAGCGCAAGCAGGGCAGGTATAAGGCTGTCAGCGCTTCTGAAGGGGGCAATTACAACAGCGCTCTTTTCGCAGTAGCACTCGGCAGATCAGAAGTCCCCAGCGCTACTCAGGGCTGGGGACACCACAAGACAGGTCAGCACTCCCTCCCTCAGGACACAGCGCAGGAAAGCAGACGGCACTTGGCACTTCTAACGCCCTCGGAGCACATTTACAGCACTTTCAGTAGCAACAGTCCTTAGGCGGTCACAGCGCTTGGGGGAAAAGGACAGCGCTTCTCAGGGGGACACATCAGTTTCCAGAGCCCCAGCAGGTCAGCAGTCCACAGTGCTTGAGGGGAACACGATGTGGGGGCAAGACCAGCAGTCTCAGGGGTTATTCAGTTCAGGAGACTAGCGCTATGAAGGAGGAGCGCTTAGCAGTACAGGCAGTTTAGTCAGTGGGAGCTAGGCAGGACAGGGCAATGTAGCAGAGTCCGGTACCTGGTTGATCCCCAGCAGTCCTGTGGTAGTTAGGTTTTCTTGGTGCTTGGTGGGTCCTGCGCCCTTTGTAGATAGCAGTTTCTTGTTTCTTGAAGGGGGTTGAGTTGAGGGCTGCTGACAGGATTCCTCAGCAGGTCACTGTAGATGGCCCCTGGGTTCCCCTCCCGCCGGGCCAGATCAGTGGGCTAGTTCAGGGTTCCTCACTCAACTTGAAAGGCAGCACCTAAGCCCTGTCACTCCCAGTGGCATAGGTCCCTGACTAGGCCCTACCGCCTAAGTCTCCTGCGTAGGGTCCCCCCGGTCAGTGATGCCCCAACTGACTGGAAAGTTTCCCCCCCTTTCTTTATATAGGCCCAGGTCAGGTGACCACCCTCTAAGGCGGCAAAAATCGGCTCCGCCCCTATTCTAGAAGGTTCCAGGAGCTTCCCTACTCTAACTGTGGGCAGGCAAGGCAGGCTGGAATAGTTACAATGTTCAGGGGTTCCAGCCAGCTCCTGGCTACTAGAATGCGCCTGAAAAGACCACGCTGCAGTAGCAGGGGTCAGTGGCTACCATGTTAGGTGTAGAGAGCACCTGCACCTAGCATTGATTTTAATAATACACAGGGCATCTCAACCTCACAGGGCCTATACAACTTTATTACGAGGGGGGGACATCCAGAATTAGGGGAGTGAAAAGCGAAATATTTTAGGAAAAAGGGCCAAGTCCAACACCTCCCGTAGGAATACATGGGGAATGTGTGTGTCCATGGTAGTTCCTGATGTTTGGGGAGTGCAGGATCGAGTTTAGTATGTGCTAACTCGCGAGATTAAATGCTGCATGATGATGTGCGCGGATTTATTGTGCCTAGTGTGGAAGTGCCACTTTTAGAAGTTGGCATGTCTGTGCAGTAAATATGAATTGAATGTCTGGCGTGTGGTTTGCTGGAGCTGGCTGGTGTGTCTGGCTCCAGGAGCACCTTGAGACCTTTTGGTGAAACGTGTGCTATACAAGAGCATATGACTATGACTATGACTATGACTAGGAGTGAACCTGGTACCTGAATAGTGCTGGGCCTTCCCTCCACAATGCTGGCTCCACCCCCTGTGGTGTGTCTGATGTCCCTAACCCATTCTGTGAATAGGCAGAGGGGCTGAGCAAAACAAAGTGCTCAAGAACCAGTTGCATCTGGTTTGCCCCTTGCCTGCACCTTTGACAACAAAGGATTTCAGTGTATAAAGGAGGGGCTGTGATCCCAAGTAAATGTTCTTGTTTCCTGACTTGAATCTACCAGGGGCGTGCTGCTTCTGGGGCCCAGGGGAAGGCTTGCCTCCCCGGGCCCTGCCCATCCCCTGGATTGCTGGAGGACTTCTTTCTGGGGCCCCTTCTGCCTGGCTTGAGGATGGCTGGGAGACTTTCCTTGCCCTGGAAGACATATACTGTGATGCCCTGCTTGTTGCTGGGACCCTCCTTGCTGTAGGGGTAATTCCTGGGGGGCTTGGTGGTCTCTGTGCCCCCCTAGCACCAGGGGAGTGCTGTATCTTGATTTATGGGCAGAGCGCGGTTATTGCCACTGAGGGAAGCGCTCCTGCCCTTTGTGCTCCCAGTGCAGGTGCCCACCCCGCTTATTGTGATATTTTATGTTGGCTGGAGCCTACCCTGTATTGTGCCCGCAGTTATATTTCTAAAAGCAGGTGCCCACCCTCCATGATGGCGGTTTATTTAAATCACCGTGGGTGCCCACCCCACTATTTACTTTTTATAGCAAGGTAGCCTACCCCTCATTTGTGCCCGAGAAATCACCGCCGCACCCAACGGCAAAACTGGAAGTCAGGCACTACGGTGTCTGACGGCGGGCGGAACTTCCAGTTTTCAAAGGAAGTTCAGAGCCTGCCGCAGGAAGTAGAATTTCGAGAGAGGAGGTCGGGAGCCTACCCCGCCTCCTCGATTGCCAAGTCCCGGTGCTCCCAGAAGGGAACCCGGGTGAAGAACTAAGGCTGCTGCGGCTGGCAACGGTAGTGCGGGGCCCCCAGGAGCAAAGGGAAGCCCTGCTCTGCAAGTGCCTCTGCCGGTGTAGGGGCTCTAGTAGTGTGGAGAGAGCCCTGCAGATGTCGACACCAGCGAGAGGAGCATGCCGCCGGAAGGAGACCGGTCCCCCAGCGAGCAGCCCGGT
Organism: Lissotriton vulgaris; assembly: GCF_964263255.1. Lineage (NCBI taxonomy): Eukaryota > Metazoa > Chordata > Amphibia > Caudata > Salamandridae > Lissotriton > Lissotriton vulgaris. The sequence goes on from NW_028254115.1 coordinate 30,156, forward strand.
GAGTTAGGGCTGGGTCGGGGCACGTGGGAGACATTCCTGTTTCCACTCCCACATGGAGCCCAGAGTTAGGGCGGCTTCAGATGGCAGTGGGCCGCCCCACGGTTGTACCGAGCCATGCGTGGCGCCAGCGATGGCTATGATGATTGAGAAGACCCCAGTGGGGGGCATGAGGGCCAGGGGTGCCTGTGTCCTTGCCCCTGAGGGCCCCAGTGATTTCTAGACCCTAGATGGCTCCTAGGTGGCACAGTACCTTTTAAAGCCCCGGTGCGTGGGGACACGTGTATTTTCAGAGCCTAGAGTGCTCCTTCGTGTTTTGGTCTCATTATTTCTCGAGCCTAGATGGCTCCAACCCAGGGCACATTCGTGTTCAGAGCCTAGAGGGCTCCACCATTTTGCGCATGATTTATTCTAGAGCCTAGAGGCCTCCAACCCATGGCAAGTTGTCCTAAGGGCCAGTGAGGGCCCATGTCTCAGTTTTGAGTTCACAGCTTCCCAGCAAGTGGTGGGCAGCAGCATCATTTAAGTTTTCCTTTCAGGGGACATGTGTTCTTTTGGACTCAGGAGAGAGGCGCACTCCTTCGCCCTACCTTGGCCTTCCCAAGCTGCACAGCACTTAGTGCCAGCTGCAGCGTTTAGCCCCCAGTTCATTGTTTCCAGCTGCCCAGCAAGTAGTGGGCAGCTGCAACATTTAGGTTTTGGCGCAGTGGCGCCACCTTGACTTTCGCTGCCTAGGCAGCAGCCCTGACTATGGACATAGGGCATTTGAGCCCCCCTTATTGGAGATGGGCAGTTGGCCGGGGGGTATTGTTACATTTATAGGAAGCAGACCCTAATGTTATTTATGTGCTATTGAGATTTATGTGCTAATGCTTTTGGGTGCTAGGAAATGTATGGTGTATAGTATGTTTTGCGCACCCTGTTTTGATACCTCTAGATATGGTTTATGCATAGGAGTTTGTTTTACCTGTTTAGGTTTGTGTTAGGGAGATTATACTTCCCTGTGTGATTTACGCCACTAGTTTAATGTTTACTTAGGTGGTTAGGGTCTAATGTAGCTAGACTTGTAGGATACTGTGCATGATGGAGTTCATGTCACAGACTGTTGCAAAGTACAGTGATTTCCAGCGTTTACTGTTTGTACGTTTCATGACCTATTTTACTTTTACCAAGTTATCTATGTTCCTATTTCTTTACCAAGTGCTAATTCTGACAGTGGCCTATGCGGCCCTGTCCTGTGTGCATAATCCCTTGTAAATATTGCCCCATGCCCGATGGCACAGTGTACATGATGTGTTTACTATTCTAATGTGTTTTGAAAATGCAAAGGCTATTTTTGATATAACCTTGTGTGGAGTTCTTTTTTTTGGGAGCCTGGGATGTTGTTGCTGGTGGGTGCGTGTGCAAATGCTTAACTTACAATGCCTCCGGGAGAAGCCTTGACTGCTTTCGCCATGCTACCTAGAGGGTGAGCAGGGGTTATCTTTGGCATGTAAATCCCTTGCCCTGACTGGAGTGGTGGTTTCTGCCTGGCTTTGGCGAAAGCCTCAGCCAACCAGAAATCCCATTTCTAACAGAAGCTATGTAGGGTAATGATCCCCTTTCCCTTAAGCGCCTTGAGACCATCTGGGTGAGTAGCGCGCTATACAAATTTCTGACTTGACTTGACTTGATCCAGCAGCCAAAGCAGACTACAAATTAGAGCTAGGGAGCTATAATAAAGAAATTAAAATAGCAAAAAAAAAGCCTATTTTGAGGCAAAAATTCTAAAGTCTGGCAATCATTCTAGAGAAATGTTCAAAATTGTGAAATCCTTCTCAGCGTCATAAGTTGGTTCTAATGAGAAACTGTCCTCCGAGGAATGGTGTGAGACACTCGCCTCATTTTTTCAAGAAAACATAGATACCATTCAAGCAAGTCTCCCACTACCTACGATGGGATATGATACCTCAGGGCCTGCCTCAGAGGTGTTTAATAACCAGGAAATATTTGACCATGACCCACCTTCTACTACGGAGGTTTGCTCTCTGAACCTTTTCGACCCAAACTCCTTGGAGGACTTTCTGAAGGCCCTAATATGCCTTAAATCAGGTTCTCTACTGGACCCTGCCCCCACCTCCATTCTTGTCTGGTGCCATCCCCACTCAGCCACATCTTGTTTGCTGAAGGTATGTGTCCCGCACAGTGCAGCCTTAAGCCTGACCTTGTTTAACATCTACCTCACACCCCTGGCTTCGATGGTTGAATCGTTGGGGGTCAAATTGTGTCCTGCGCAGATAACAGCAGCTGCTGTTTACGTGGAAGAACAACGAGCTCTGTTCTTGTATGTTAATAAGTACTTGTCTCTCAGCTGTTTTTGGGTGGTTGGCTGCAAATCAGTTGAAATGAAATGCAGGAAAGACAGAGCTGCAGAGACTCCGCTGAAGTCCTTCTAGCCAGGGGAGGCTTCCACTCTCAGTACTAACAACTTGTTGGTGAAAACCTGAGGTTTAAATTTGACAACCAGCTGCCATTCCGAGCCCAAGTAAACTCAGTAGTAGGTACCTGTTTTGCTCTTTTTTGGCCGATAGAGGACCAATAGAATTTTGCTTACCATCTGGAAGGTTTCGTTATGCTTATCTAGTGCTATAATTTATATTTCAGGAGACTATACCCTTATTTATTTATTTATTTATTTGTGACATTTGTAGAGCGCACTGTTACCTTATGGTGTCCTGGCACTAACATATTGACATCGCTCATGCCCTGAATGTAGCGAAACGGGAAACCCATCTATCCCAGGCGAACTGGCCAGAAGAAAGGTAATATAAAGGCCTCCTTTAGGTATATCTTGGGGAGCCCCAACTATTCTTAGACTGGCTTATATTACTAACGTATGGAATGTTAAACGTAGAGTATCTAAAGACGACTCATTGTTCCAACATGATGACTTAGAATAAGGTGCAGTGATGGATATATTTCTCTTCTTCCAGGCCACTGTTGTGCAATTTGTATCGTGACCGAGTAAAGAGGGAGCCCCGGCTGGAGCACCCCTTCATCAGCATATACATGCACTCGAAGACTATGATAGCTCAGGTACCCTTTAAGCCTTAATCGGCCTCTTAAGGGCCTAAACTGTATCCACTGTAAGCTTTGCAAGAACAAACAGTACACATTATATAAACACTCTTACCTTCCCTTTAGAAAAGAAAGATTTGAAATAAATTGTCTGAACTGGCCTCCTTCCATCGCTAAGCGTCTATCATCTACCCCATCGCTATACCTCCATCATCTACTCCATTAAGTAGGGCTCACCTGGTGAGTCTTTCTATACATATACACATTGCGATATATTAGTGTCCTTATTTTTATTAACTGTCCTAGCCCCAGATAGGATTCCTCTCCATGAGAAATCTGCATTTGATTGTCTAGTTTAAGCATCTGCTAAACCGCTGATGACAGTTTAACTAGAATTGGTGGAAACCAGATTCTACCCTCTACCCCGATGAAACACCCATGCTCAAACTGAGATCCCCTGATTGAATGTATGACTAGTTAATGTTTGAAGAATGTAATGTGAATCATGAATGAACTCTGGTTTTCACCTTTCTCTTAGGTCTATCATTTTTGACCTTGTGCTTTCCCATCGTGGAAAGGCCATTATTTGGGGTGACTATATGATATCAGAGCCATTACACACAATCCTATCGAATAAATGTCTTGTTTATGCTGATACTGTTGATTAAATGTATCTTATTATTCTGTATATATATATTTTAATAAGAAACTTTTTATCTGCAGCTTGTGAGTCCCCAACCCTGTGGTACACCAGAGCCCTGATGAAGGTGCAGCCTGAATAGGCCTCACACAGAAACGCACGTTGGCGGGGTTCCTGTGGATGGCAGAAACCTAGTTATTGTTAACTTTTTCCAACCCTTTTTGTGTCCACAGACTTACTTCTGTCTATGCAGTTATGTTTTTATTCTTACTGCAGGCCTTGTTGTACCAGCATGAATGCGAAGTATGAATGCATGCGGGACTGATTGATTTTTATAGTGTTAAAGTGAGTGTGATTCTATTTTGGATGTACGGGAGTGTGTGGGACATATATGTGTTTTTTTGAAGTTTTTTGTATAATGAGAGGTATCCCTCCTTGTTTTATCAAGTGAATCATGGCAATTCAATTATGAATTATGACTACTGAAAGTATTTGGATAAAATAATAACTAAACAGAAAAAGTAAAATGAAAACTGTTTGATGTGTATTTGGCTCTGATACATATTTTTGTCACCGTGTATTGAAACTGAAGGATCCCTGATGGGACTGTGACTTACGCTTGGCAGGATTCTATTGTATAGTGGACAGCATATGCCAGGCCTACTTCTCACACCATGAACAAGTGTAATCCAAGTACAAGGCACATTAGCCTGTCTAGGGCAACCTCAGTCAAGGGCCCTGCATGTGAGCAGTAATTGTACACCAACCATATGTCAATTAAGGATAGAAGGCACCAGCATTAGTATATCTGAGAATATGAGAGTGGCCTCCACAAGGACAGGGAATGTGCAGTAAAAGCCATCGTCTGGTGTTTGCCATCCATATGTTGTGCTGACTGTTGACACACAATGTCACTCCCTGATGCAAATCATTAGCCACAACTTGACCATGCACAGATGTATGGGTACACCCCTCCTCAATGCACACACAAGAAGCACTGCCACATAGGCTGACTTGCTGGCAATGTACAGTAAATTACTTTTGAAAGATAACACAGTTCTATACATACTGATCCCATACAACCATGTAAACAGATCCACCAATACCAACATACTGCTCCATTGAATAACTGTTCTCATTTCCATCTACGCCGTCAGCACATGTGTGCAGCGGCTGTGATTGTGGCAGGAAAACAACTACTGTCATGCAGTTCTGCCGGCACCCAATTAAAGGTTGATCTGGATACTGTCATCTGTAACATGTGGCTCTGCACAACACATGGGATTGCAGTCCCCATGTTATTTACTGTGTTCCTTCAATGTGTGTCATGTATTGTGGCCATGTCACCTTCATGATTCTCATCTTTGTATTTACTCATATTATTGTGCACATTGTGTGATATGTATCAAACTGTCTATCCCGGAGCCTTTGAGATCGGAAGTGTGAGTAGTCAGAAATTTACTTGAGCATAGCAATGTGTGCAGTTGATGTGGCACATGGAGCAGTGTAGACATGGCTGCCATGTGAGGAAAGTGGTGAGAGCACTGTACCATGCTCTTGAGGGGTGTGGCAAGAAGGCCTGCTGGGAGTTGTAGTAGTGTTCCCCTGTCCCAACACCCCCTATTTTAAGATGGCTACCCTCCTGCAAGGAGAAGCAGAGGAGTGAAATGGCTGCCAAGTGAGGAATGGTGTGGCAGGAGTGTTCAATGCTTTTTGTGGGTGACTCAAGAGGGCCTGGTGGGAATTGTGTGGGTGTGGTCCTGTCCTATCACCTCTCTGGTGAGAAGGCTACCTACTTGTACAGTAAACGGATCTGAGCTTGAGGGATGTTCCAAACAGTATTTACATTTATTATTACATTCTAGCAGCTGGTCCCTTATGTAAGTTTACTTAAATGTATAATGGGGGCTGAAACTGACAGAGTGGCTGGCACTAGGCACAGGTCAGGCACGGACGGGCGAAGGCAGGCTTGCCTTTGACATGGCCACGCTGATGCTGTGCTTTTACCTCCCCTAATGCGCGGCATCTAGACCTCCGACCTGCCCACCATCGTATTTCCGGGACTACCGGAAGTGCTACGCTCACCCTCAGGATAAGTGTAAGTGGTGATAAAAGTGAGTTATTTAAGGTAAAAGCTAAATTTATACACAGTTCAAAAACCTTGGCAAACAAAAAACAATTGAAATTCAAGTACAATATACAAAAGGAATTCGGTGAAACTATTCCTAAACCAGTGGAAGCAAGTGCTTAATATGACAGAAAGATATACTAGTGCAAATCTGAATGTGGTGGCGAAGGTGCAAAAGGTGTGTGAGGTGTGGACATAGGTAGGTGTGATGGTGTGCAATCTGATAAGTCACCTCTCCTCACAGTTTTGATGGCCTTGAATGCTGAGTTTGGGCAAAGGATGCTGGTCAGGCGAGGGGTGTGTTTTATTCTCTGCAAGGTGTGTGTGTCCGCTTGAGGAATGACCATCAGCATTGTTTATTCTTGATGACTTTGTATGTGCTATTTTTTATGTTGGCTTAGCAGAACCTCGACGGTTGGAATGCAGAGTTCGTTGCAACAAGACCGCATAATTTCCTCAGCGGTCATGCCACTAGGAATTGGCGTTTGGTTATCGGGGTTTGTCAGAGTTTCAGGCATTCCGACCATGGCGGATGGATTTTTCTTCATTTCCAACCGCTGCAGACAGATTTTGTAGTCCATGTATTGTAATTTGAACCTTGAATATTCCCCAGGGTGTTTTTTCTCCGAAATCACGGTGGTCGGATGGCTTTTCTGACTGCTTTCGTAAATGGCCCCATATTTTGTTATTGAATATTTATGTTAATTGTGTAAATAATTTGCTTTTTAAAGTTACGTTTTAGGTGTTGCTTGTAACTTTTGTAGAGGTGTATGGAGGGTGGTAAATAAAATCATTTTTTAAAACAAATGTTTTTTATACAAAATTTATTTTGGGATTTACATTTTAATAAATATTTATAATATGTATTTAACAGTATAATATGTATTTATTTTTAAAAATGTTTTATAGAAAAGATATTTGTATTTTTTATATTTATATTTCAATTTTTATATTTATTTTGTAAGTTTTTTTTGTTTTGCAGAGAATGTGTTTGTTTCTAATGTAGTACTTATTGCACTGGGTATGTAAAATGTTTTCAATTTGCAATCCAACACTTTCCCCACTTTTGCGCTGATTGGAGTGGGAATAGTAAATGTTACCACTATGCAAACCAAAACTTTCCCTACTGTTCCTCTGACTGGAATGGAAATATTACATTTTACCCCTCTGCAATCCAACACTTTCGCTACTTTTGCACCTAGTTGAAGTGGAAATTATACATTTTATCCCCCCACATTCTAACACTTTCCCTATTGGTACATCAAGGGCCTAATTGCGATGTTGAGTGGACTTAAGTCTGTGCAACATTGTTCCTGTACTGGGACCAACTGACCAACTTCCTGTTAAAGATTGCAGGGATCTGTTAGCATGAGCTGAAAGACATTTTGTACCTGGCAGCCATTTTAGTTAGCCATGTGCTCGCCATGTGCTGTTTCCCTCTACCAGAGCCTTGCACATGCTCAGAGGGGCCTAGCTAGTAGAATGCACCTGCCCATATGTTATAACTGTCAGGCTATTCTTACTGATGTGCTCAGTTTGGTCTCTCCTCCCACTTTGTTGGGCAAGCAAATCTTGTATGCCCATATTTGTCATTTTGCATGTTGGTATGAGCCAGGACCTCCCCTTCGTTTTATGCTGACTATGTAACCCTAAGCATATATAAGGCCCCTGTTTTCTGTACTCCTTGGAATGCCTCCAACAGTTCCTGAGGGTACTGTGTGACGTAGTCTCCCTCATCTGAGGTTAATAAAGATGTGTCTTTTATATTACAGCTTTTGCTGGTTTAAAAGGACCAGGTTATAACAGTGAGACCCCTGAGAAGGTTTCTATTTTCTACACTCCTGTCTGTGGTCCCAACGACCAACTACTATGAGACCGAACTCTGTTTGATTGCACTCCTATTCTTTACAATGGGAGCATGCAGTCCAACCGGAAAGCATGCTCTCGTTGTATAATGGGGTGCAGGGATCAATGCCCCTCGACCTCCAACCCCTCGACTGGCACCCACGTGCAACCACGTGGACCTGCCAGGGGATCCCAAAGTCAACATTGGGCAGCTTTCCCGTGTCAGAAAGGCCGGCACAGAAAGGCTGTCCGAATCTGACATTTTAAGCCCTCAGTCGGAGAGAGCCGCCCCTGGGATTACTGAAATCATTTGATTACGATGCGTTAGAAATGACTCCGACCGACAGATTATGCATTGTAATCAGTCACTTAGTTGAGTCGGAATAGTAAATTCTACCATTTGCAATCCACCATTCTGTTGAACATATTGAAGTGGCAATATTACAGGTTACTGCTCCGCAATCCAACCCTTTCCCTACTGTTGCGCAGACTGGAGTAAGAATATTAAACTTTACCTCTCCGCAATCCAACACTTTCCTTACCTTTGAATTAATTGCAGTGGGAATAGTACATTTTATCCATCCGCAATCCAACACTTTCCCTACTTTTACACTCAGTGAGTGAGAATAGTAAAGTCTACAGCTTCACAATCCAAAACTTTCTCTACTGTTACAGTTATTGGAGTGGGAATAGTAATTGTTATCTCTCTATCTAATCTAAACATTTTCCTAGTGCTGTATCAATTATAGTGGTTAATAGTACATTTTAATACTCCACAACACAATATTTTATATAATATTTGCATTCATTAAAGGGAGAGTGTTACATTTGACCTTTGTGTGAAGTATCAATTTTATTACTGTTGTGTGAGGTCAGAGTACTTGTGTCCGCTAGACACCGTTGCTGGAAAGGAACCGACCGACCATGGGTCAGTGGTTGCGCAATCCCAGTTAAGATGCACTACCAGTACAAGCTCCCATTGAAAAATGGAAGTTTGTAAACATCCCTGCACCATAAGGCAGGCATGGTGCGGGCATGTTGAGGGGACATCCTAGGTGGACCCCAGGAAAATATGTGAAGGGCCAGGGTGGATATCCGACGTGGAGTGTCTGTTTGAAACCAACATCATATAGAGGGTTGGCGGAGTTGGCATAGTGCCTCTATGCGTAGCTCTTAAAAAACTCTGTGGAGCTACGCATTGCTCCACTCTGCTCCGTCCCTCCTCCCCCTTTTCAAATGCTTTAAAAATAAAAAAAAGACACTTACCTGTCTGTCTGCTGCCTCCCCTACCTGGCCGCTCTCATTCCTGCTCCTACCCGCCTTGTGTCCTTTTTCATTGAAAAAAACCCACTACGTTGTCTGTCTTGTGTGTGCACATGGGCACTCATAAGACGTACAACATAGCTTTTTTTTTCATAAAGGACCCAAGTGGAGCAGGAAGGCAGGAAATAGAGCGGACAGGCAGGTGAGGCGGTAGACACACAGGTAAGTGCCCTCTTTTTATTATTTCCTAAGTATTTGGAAGGAGTGAGGGAGCGGAGGAGTTTTGCCTATCTCCGCGTTCGCTATGGAGTGCAAAGTAAAAAAATCTCAGCAAACTCCGCTCACAGAGCAGAGTTACCCACCCAGGGTTAATCATTATCACGATGGCAAAAACACCCTCCTTAAGGGATTGTGCAGCCTTTCTGACTGACAAACTTGACTTTTTGAGCTCATCGAACTGTGTCGGATTCCCCCACAGGTTTAAACTCTGACCGCTATATTAGGATCCTAATGCGGCAGTCAGAGTTTAGACCTGCAGGGGAATCCGAAGCAGTTCTGAGGGGCTCAAGAAGCCCAGTTGGTTTAGCTAGATATATGTTAAACATATATATGTATATATAGTTGTGTGTGTGTGTTTACCCTTTTTTAAGTAATTTAATTTCTTATAATTGTTACAATATACACTGAGGGGCTGATTACGATAAGGCCCATAAAGGGCTGCATTGTAATGGGCTGTCCGGTTTACTTTCCAACTGCCTCATTATGTTGGAGGCAGTCGATAAGTAAAGTGGCTGGTTACTTTGGCTGACTTCCGATGGGCTCACAAAAGCCAGCCCTTAAGATTACAATACACGGTTTCCAACATGGTTTCAATACTGGCCTGTCCAACATGGAAACCATGTCCGAAAGTTTGTATGGGAGTCCCCAGAATGGCCTCCTTTTGTGTAGGGCCTCAGGTTGGAGGCAGAGGGGGCACATATGGTGCCCCCTGTTGATCCCTGCACCTTGTGGCAGGCGGCACCTTGAGGAGTACACGGATGAACTGTACTTCCCTTTTCTCAATGGTAGCTTACAGCAGTAACACAAGCTCCCATTGTCGGTCATTCCCAGGACGGAGTCAGTGTCGGGAAGCAGCAATTTTTATTTATTAATATTTAAAAATTGATATTTAATACAACACTATTATTGCAAACAATATTTTGTCATTCTTTTTGTACTTACCTTTTGAACTAAAGGCTATCAATTTTTTTGCAGTCTGTCTTTATGTCTCTATAATTTTGTAGGTCAATATTTTTGACCTCGATATTTTGTCAGTGAACCCCCAACACAACAGAGGCCCTTCCCTACAACTGTAAATGTCTTTGGGGATGCTTGATATTAATTTAGATCTGCAGAGTGCTAAGGCCACATTGATGCAGGCTGCAGGGAGTTACGGGCAAAGCACTACACTACGCGTGCGTAGTTTGTGCTACTTCGCACTACGCAAATTGCACGTAGCACTATGCAAACACGCATAGCGTAGCATAGTGCGGCGGTCATTTTTTGCTTGCTCGTGGTCCTCAATGTCAAGTTGGCGACCGAGAGCAACCAAAATGACATCTCGGCAAGACTTTTTCCTTGTTCGTTCCACAAAAAGTTGCCGATCGCGAACGTGGAAAATAAACCTCCCGGCGAGCTTCTCAACGCAGGGAGGTCAGGTTTCTCATTGCGAGTGGTCGCATATGCTCACGACCACTCGCGATGAGAATCTACCAGTCCACGTTGAGAAAGGTGCTGCTCGAATAAAAACCTACTTGAGCTGCAGTAAAAGACACCTCGCACTGTGCAAGATGCCGTTTTCAATGATTGCACAGTGCGGACAAGCATCCGGCACTGCGCAATCATCGCGAACAGCGCACTACGCAGTTCATGTAGCGCTACACGTAGCTCACGTAGTGCAAAGTGCACTTCGGGTAGCTACGTGTGGCGCTACTTCGCGAACTACGCCCAGGGTTAGTTACGGCTGCTTTCAGGAGATGTGGGCCACAGGCTAAACTGCCACAATTGAGGCTGGGGATCAGGGTTTGAACCCCAGTTATTTCACTTTTATTTGTAAATCACTTAATCACCCTTTCCTATAGAGTATGTATGTGAACTGCAAATGTAAATATATGTAATGTCATTCAGCAATATAAACATGTAATATGGTGCAGTGCTCCATTAATTCCCACTTCGGTTGTGGTGTGTAAATGTTATCACAGACATACTCACACTTGAGTGGAGAAAGACTTTGTTGTGTCTTACTTCACTGCATTCCCACCTGCACAGCCTTTGTGTACTTATGGCAAACTTACACAAAAGCAAAGTAATCCACTTAATTAATATTAACCAACAAGGCGACCATGTTTAAGAGCCTGCGCATGCAGTAGGGTGCTAATAAACAGCTGGTTTCTGCCCCAAGTTTCATGAAAAGTAAAAATTTCAGGGATTCCCAGCCCCATCCTACGTGGGGCAACTTGGCATTCTCAGGGATAGAATACAAAGAATGCCCCATGAAACTCTGCGTTGGGAGTATTGATGTGAAAAGTGAATACACGCTGAGATGGTTAAAAGAAGCATGGTGGCCCGGTCAGCATTGGGGGCGTCCCCTGCTCTGGTGGAGTCACTGACTGCCCAGTTCTCCCTGCCAGGCAGGCACAGAGATCTAGATAAGGTGGGTGGGCCACCTGTTGTGATGGCAGAGGGGGGTCTCCACCATCTCAGCAGGGCTCTTATACTCCATTGCATGAGCATCAAACAACCCTCCCTCTTAACCCTCATACATCTGTTATTTTTTAGTTTAATTGAGGCCACCAGGTACACTCTATTTACAAAGATTTAGCTTGATTTTAATAAACTACCTAGAGATACTGGCAGGTCTGAGAGGGAGAGAGTGAGGTGCTTTTCTTCAACATGTTTGTAGGGAGGTGATCAATCTAGGGGTCCATTAAGAGGTGCTCCTCCTAAAGAAATATATATTTTTTGCTCTCTATAGCTGTGTAAAATATTAGTCACCAGGCCAGTGATAAATTATGATTATGTCCCAAATGTTAATATACAAATCTTGATGTCATTTAGGTAGCCTGAAACAATTCTGAGTTGATTATTCGCAATAGACCCTGAGTGTAATCCAGTAGCACACATGTCACCGTAATCAATAAGAGATGACAATGGGGGCAGATGGATGTTCACATATTTGATGACAATCGTTCTCCAAATGAGATTCCTATGCCATATATTTTCTGACCTGTTCCTTCTGGTCCTTTGCTCACAGGTGGAGCTGATACTGTCCGGTTGGTGAATTCCGGAGACGCCTGCAGTGGGAGGGTGGAGATAAAACACGAGAATCGCTGGGGGACGGTCTGTGATAGAGAATGGGACAAGAAGGATGCTGAGGTGGTCTGTAGACAACTCAACTGTGGATCAGCATCCAGCTTAACAACAAACTATTATGAATTTCTAAATGGCGTCTTCCCCGTGTGGATGAGTGATGTCAGGTGCACAGGAGCAGAAACGTCTCTCTTCGATTGTCCACGCGCTTTGTGGGGACTCAACAGCTGCCCGTCCAGGAGGGATAGTGGAGTGCAGTGCAGAGGTAAGAGAAGCCAACAGCAGAAATCCTTCAATTCAATGACAAATATCTCAAATTAACAATAAAAGTCAATGAAGATTCATCTACAGTCATTCCATAGTTCCATTACTATTGAATATAAACAGAACATTAACAGAAAGGAAGAACATTAAGAACACACTCTTGGATGAAGTATATTACTATGCATCAGTCTGATAACCCAGGGCGGGGTCCTTTGTCTTCAAACTAGTCCAGCAACAATAATAGTTGAAGTATATTACTATGCATCAGTCTGATAACCCAGGGCGGGGTCCTTTGTCTTCATACTAGTCCAGCAACAATAATAGTTGAAGTATATTACTATGCGTCAGTCTGATAACCCAGGTCGGGGACCTTTGTCTTCATACTAGTCCAGCACCAATAATAGTTGAAGTATATTACTATGTGTCAGTCTGATAACCTAGGTCGGGGTCCTTTGTCTTCATACTTGTCCAGCACCAATAATAGTTGAAGTATATTACTATGTGTCAGTCTGATAACCCAGGTCGGGGTCCTTTGTCTTCATACTAGTCCGGCACCAATAATAGTTGAAGTATATTACTATGCGTCAGTCTGATAACCCAGGCCGGGGTCCAATGTCTTCATACTAGTCCAGCACCAATAATAGTTGAAGTATATTACTATGCGTCAGTCTGATAACCCAGGCCGGGGTCCTTTGTCTTCATACTAGTCCAGCACCAATAATAGTTGAAGTATATTACTATGCGTCAGTCTGATAACCCAGGTCAGGGTCCTTTGTCTTCATACTAGTCCAGCACCAATAATAGTTGAAGTATATTACTATGCGTCAGTCTGATAACCCAGGCCGGGGTCCTTCTTCTTCATACTAGTCCAGCACCAATAATAGTTGAAGTATATTACTATGCGTCAGTCTGATAACCCAGGCCGGGGTCCTTTGTCTTCATACTAGTCCGGCACCAATAATAGTTGAAGTATATTACTATGTGTCAGTCTGATAACCCAGGTCGGGGTCCTTTGTCTTCATACTAGTCCAGCACCAATAATAGTTTAAGTATATTACTATGCGTCAGTCTGATAACCCAGGTCGGGGACCTTTGTCTTCATACTAGTCCAGCACCAATAATAGTTGAAGTATATTACTATGCGTCAGTCTGATAACCCAGGCCGGGGTCCTTTGTCTTCATACTAGTCCAGCACCAATAATAGTTGAAGTATATTACTATGCGTCAGTCTGATAACCCAGGTCGGGTACTTTGTCTTCATACTAGTCCAGCACCAATAATAGTTGAAGTATATTACTATGCGTCAGTCTGTTAACTCAGGTCGGGGTCCTTTGTCTTCCTACTAGTCCAGCACCAATAATAGTTGAAGTATATTTCTATGCGTCAGTCTGATAACCCAGGCCGGGGTCCTTTGTCTTCATACTAGTCCAGCACCAATAATAGTTGAAGTATATTACTATGCGTCAGTCTGATAAGCCAGGTCGAGGTCCTTTGTCTTCATACTAGTCCAGCACCAATAATAGTTGAAGTATATTACTATGCGTCAGTCTGATAACCCAGGTCGGGATCCTTTGTCTTTATACTGAGAAGTGTGGCTCACTGGTTAGAGGAGGCATACCCTGAAGCAGAGATCAGACCCAGGACCAGGGTTCAATTCCCGACGCGGCAGGGTCTGAGACCAAGTGTCCACGGACTTGATAATTCTCACTTCGGTGCCTACTCGAATCTGGGTTCACACTCTGCAACTCTGGGCAATAGCTTGCTTAATCTCCACTACGGCCCCACGCGGCGGGATGCCTGGCTTTCACCCTAGGTATGCCCAGTAGGGTTATCTCACAGGGAAAAAGCCAGGACGGGTTCCCAATGCAAGCGCCGAGATGCCCAAGGGTATGTCGAGCGCTATTTAAGAACACACATACATACATACATACATACATACTAGTCCAGCACCAATAATAGTTGAAGTATATTACTATGCCTCAGTCTGATAACCCAGGTCGGGTCCTTTGTCGTCATACTAGTCCAGCACCAATATTAGTTGAAGTATATTAATATGCGTCAGTCTGATAACTCAGGTAGGGGTCGTTTGTCTTCATACTAGTCCAGGACCAATAATAGTTGAAGTATATTACTATGCGTCAGTCTGATAACCCAGGCCGGGGTCCTTTGTCTTCATACTAGTCCAGCACAAATAATAGTTGAAGTATATTACTATGCGTCAGTCTGATAACCCAGGTCGGGGTCCTTTGTCTTCATACTAGTCCAGCACCAATAATAGTTGAAGTATATTACTATGTGTCAGTCTGTTAACCCAGGTCGGGGTCCTTTGTCTTCATACTAGTGCAGCACCAATAATAGTTGAAGTATATTACTATCTGTCAGTCTGATAACCCAGGTCGGGGTCCTTTGTCTTCATACTAGTCCATCACCAATAATAGTTGAAGTATATTACTATGCGTCAGTCTGATAACCCAGGCTGGGGTCCTTTGTCTTCATACTAGTCCAGCACCAATAATAGTTGAAGTATATTACTATGCGTCAGTCTGAAAACCCAGGCCGGGGTACTTTGTCTTCATACTAGTCCAGCACCAATAATAGTTGAAGTATATTACTATGCGTCAGTCTGATAACCCAGGTCGGGGTACTTTGTCTTCATACTAGTCCAGCACCAATAATAGTTGAAGTATATTACTAAGCGTCAGTCTGTTAACCCAGGTCGGGGTCCTTTGTCTTCATACTAGTCCAGCACCAATAATAGTTGAAGTATATTACTAAGCGTCAGTCTGTTAACCCAGGTCGGGGTCCTTTGTCTTCATACTAGTCCAGCACCAATAATAGTTGAAGTATATTACTATGCGTCAGTCTAATAACCCAGGTCGGGGTCCTTTGTCTTCATACTAGTCCAGCACCAATAATAGTTGAAGTATATTACTATGCGTCAGTCTGATAACCCAGGTCGGGGTCCTTTGTCTTCATACTGAGAAGTGTGGCTCACTGGTTAGAGGAGGCATACCCTGAAGCAGAGATCAGACCTGGGACCAGGGTTCAATTCCCGACGCGGCAGGGTCTGAGCCCAAGTGTCCACGGACTTGATAATTCTCACTTCGGTGCCTAATCGAATCACGGGTTCACACTCTGCAACTCTGGGCAATAGCTTGCTTAATCTCCACTACGGCCCCCCACGGCGGGATGCCTGGCTTTCACCCTAGGGATGCCCAGTAGGGTTATCTCACAGGGAAAAAGCCAGGACGGGTTCCCAATGCAAGCGCCGAGATGCCCAAGGGTAAGTCGAGTGCTATTTAAGAACACACATTCATACATGCATACATACATACTAGTCCAGCACCAATAATAGTTGAAGTACATTACTATGTGTCAGTCTGATAACCCAGGTCGGGGTCCTTTGTCTTCATACTAGTCCAGCACCAATATTAGTTGAAGTATATTAATATGCGTCAGTCTGATAACTCAGGTAGGGGTCCTTTGTCTTCATACTAGTCCAGCACCAATAATAGTTGAAGTATATTACTATGCGTCAGTCTGATAACCCAGTCGGGGTCCTTTGTCTTCATACTAGTCCATCACCAATAATAGTTGAAGTATATTACTATGCGTCAGTCTGATAACCCAGGCTGGGGTCCTTTGTCTTCATACTAGTCCAGCACCAATAATAGTTGAAGTATATTACTATGCGTCAGTCTGATAACCCAGGCCGGGGTACTTTGTCTTCATACTAGTCCAGCACCAATAATAGTTGAAGTATATTACTATGCGTCAGTCTGATAACCCAGGTCGGGGTACTTTGTCTTCATACTAGTCCAGCACCAATAATAGTTGAAGTATATTACTAAGCGTCAGTCTGTTAACCCAGGTCGGGGTCCTTTGTCTTCATACTAGTCCAGCACCAATAATAGTTGAAGTATATTACTAAGCGTCAGTCTGTTAACCCAGGTCGGGGTCCTTTGTCTTCATACTAGTCCAGCACCAATAATAGTTGAAGTATATTACTATGCGTCAGTCTGATAACCCAGGTCGGGGTCCTTTGTCTTCATACTAGTCCAGCACCAATAATAGTTGAAGTATATTACTATGCGTCAGTCTGATAACCCAGGTCGGGGTCCTTTGTCTTCATACTGAGAAGTGTGGCTCACTGGTTAGAGGAGGCATACCCTGAAGCAGAGATCAGACCTGGGACCAGGGTTCAATTCCCGACGCGGCAGGGTCTGAGCCCAAGTGTCCACGGACTTGATAATTCTCACTTCGGTGCCTAATCGAATCACGGGTTCACACTCTGCAACTCTGGGCAATAGCTTGCTTAATCTCCACTACGGCCCCCCACGGCGGGATGCCTGGCTTTCACCCTAGGGATGCCCAGTAGGGTTATCTCACAGGGAAAAAGCCAGGACGGGTTCCCAATGCAAGCGCCGAGATGCCCAAGGGTAAGTCGAGTGCTATTTAAGAACACACATTCATACATGCATACATACATACTAGTCCAGCACCAATAATAGTTGAAGTACATTACTATGTGTCAGTCTGATAACCCAGGTCGGGGTCCTTTGTCTTCATACTAGTCCAGCACCAATATTAGTTGAAGTATATTAATATGCGTCAGTCTGATAACTCAGGTAGGGGTCCTTTGTCTTCATACTAGTCCAGCACCAATAATAGTTGAAGTATATTACTATGCGTCAGTCTGATAACCCAGTCGGGGTCCTTTGTCTTCATACTAGTCCAGCACCAATAATAGTTGAAGTATATTACTATGCGTCAGTCTGATAACCCAGGCCGGGGTCCTTTGTCTTCATACTAGTCCAGCACCAATAATAGTTGAAGTATATTACTATGCGTCAGTCTGATAACCCAGGTCGGGGTCCTTTGTCTTCATACTAGTCCAGCACCAATAATACTTGAAGTATATTACTATGCGTCAGTCTGTTAACCCAGGTCGGGGTCCTTCGTCTTCATACTAGTGCAGCACCAACAATAGTTGAAGTATATTACTATCTGTCAGTCTGATAACCCAGGTCGGGGTCCTTCGTCTTCATACTAGTACAGCACCAATAATAGTTGAAGTATATTACTATGCGTCAGTCTGATAACCCAGGTCAGGGTACTTCGTCTTCATACTAGTCCAGCACCAATAATAGTTGAAGTATATTACTATGCGTCAGTCTGTTAACCCAGATCGGGGTCCTTTGTCTTCATACTAGTCCAGCACCAATAATAGTTGAAGTATATTACTATGCGTCAGTCTGATAACCCAGGCCGGGGTCCTTTGTCTTCATACTAGTCCAGCACCAATAATAGTTGAAGTATATTACTATGCGTCAGTCTGATAACCCAGGCCGGGGTCCTTTGTCTTCATACTAGTCCAGCACCAATAATAGTTGAAGTATATTACTATGCGTCAGTCTGATAACCCAGGTCGGGGTCCTTTGTCTTCATACTCGTCCAGCACCAATAATAGTTGAAGTATATTACTATGCGTCAGTCTGATAACCCAGGTCGGGGTCCTTTGTCTTCATACTAGTCCAGCACCAATAATAGTTGAAGTATATTACTATGCGTCAGTCTGATAACCCAGGCCGGGGTCCTTCTTCTTCATACTAGTCCAGCACCAATAATAGTTGAAGTATATTACTATGCGTCAGTCTGATAACCCAGGCCGGGGTCCTTTGTCTTCATACTAGTCCAGCACCAATAATAGTTGAAGTATATTACTATGCGTCAGTCTGATAACCCAGGTCGGGGTCCTTTGTCTTCATACTAGTCCAGCACCAATAATAGTTGAAGTATATTACTATGCGTCAGTCTGATAACCCAGGTTGGGGTCCTTTGTCTTCATACTAGTCCAGCACCAATAATGGTTGAAGTATATTACTATGCGTCAGTCTGATAACCCAGGTCGGGGTCCTTTGTCTTCATACTAGTCCAGCACCAACAATAGTTGAAGTATATTACTATGCGTCAGTCTGATAACCCAGGCCGGGGTCCTTTGTCTTCATACTAGTCCAGCACCAATAATAGTTGAAGTATATTACTATGCGTCAGTCTGATAACCCAGGTCGGGTCCTTTTTCTTCATACTAGTCCAGCACCAATAATAGTTGAAGTATATTACTATGCGTCAGTCTGATAACCCAGGCCGGGGTACTTTGTCTTCATACTAGTCCAGCACCAATAATAGTTGAAGTATATTACTATGCGTCAGTCTGATAACCCAGGTCGGGGTACTTTGTCTTCATACTAGTCCAGCACCAATAATAGTTGAAGTATATTACTAAGCGTCAGTCTGTTAACCCAGGTCGGGGTCCTTTGTCTTCATACTAGTCCAGCACCAATAATAGTTGAAGTATATTACTAAGCGTCAGTCTGTTAACCCAGGTCGGGGTCCTTTGTCTTCATACTAGTCCAGCACCAATAATAGTTGAAGTATATTACTATGCGTCAGTCTGATAACCCAGGTCGGGGTCCTTTGTCTTCATACTAGTCCAGCACCAATAATAGTTGAAGTATATTACTATGCGTCAGTCTGATAACCCAGGTCGGGGTCCTTTGTCTTCATACTGAGAAGTGTGGCTCACTGGTTAGAGGAGGCATACCCTGAAGCAGAGATCAGACCTGGGACCAGGGTTCAATTCCCGACGCGGCAGGGTCTGAGCCCAAGTGTCCACGGACTTGATAATTCTCACTTCGGTGCCTAATCGAATCACGGGTTCACACTCTGCAACTCTGGGCAATAGCTTGCTTAATCTCCACTACGGCCCCCCACGGCGGGATGCCTGGCTTTCACCCTAGGGATGCCCAGTAGGGTTATCTCACAGGGAAAAAGCCAGGACGGGTTCCCAATGCAAGCGCCGAGATGCCCAAGGGTAAGTCGAGTGCTATTTAAGAACACACATTCATACATGCATACATACATACTAGTCCAGCACCAATAATAGTTGAAGTACATTACTATGTGTCAGTCTGATAACCCAGGTCGGGGTCCTTTGTCTTCATACTAGTCCAGCACCAATATTAGTTGAAGTATATTAATATGCGTCAGTCTGATAACTCAGGTAGGGGTCCTTTGTCTTCATACTAGTCCAGCACCAATAATAGTTGAAGTATATTACTATGCGTCAGTCTGATAACCCAGTCGGGGTCCTTTGTCTTCATACTAGTCCAGCACCAATAATACTTGAAGTATATTACTATGCGTCAGTCTGTTAACCCAGGTCGGGGTCCTTCGTCTTCATACTAGTGCAGCACCAACAATAGTTGAAGTATATTACTATCTGTCAGTCTGATAACCCAGGTCGGGGTCCTTCGTCTTCATACTAGTACAGCACCAATAATAGTTGAAGTATATTACTATGCGTCAGTCTGATAACCCAGGTCGGGGTACTTCGTCTTCATACTAGTCCAGCACCAATAATAGTTGAAGTATATTACTATGCGTCAGTCTGTTAACCCAGATCGGGGTCCTTTGTCTTCATACTAGTCCAGCACCAATAATAGTTGAAGTATATTACTATGCGTCAGTCTGATAACCCAGGCCGGGGTCCTTTGTCTTCATACTAGTCCAGCACCAATAATAGTTGAAGTATATTACTATGCGTCAGTCTGATAACCCAGGTCGGGGTCCTTTGTCTTCATACTAGTCCAGCACCAATAATAGTTGAAGTATATTACTATGCGTCAGTCTGATAACCCAGGTCGGTGTCCTTTGTCTTCATACTCGTCCAGCACCAATAATAGTTGAAGTATATTACTATGCGTCAGTCTGATAACCCAGGTCGGGGTCCTTTGTCTTCATACTAGTCCAGCACCAATAATAGTTGAAGTATATTACTATGCGTCAGTCTGATAACCCAGGCCGGGGTCCTTCTTCTTCATACTAGTCCAGCACCAATAATAGTTGAAGTATATTACTATGCGTCAGTCTGATAACCCAGGCCGGGGTCCTTTGTCTTCATACTAGTCCAGCATCAATAATAGTTGAAGTATATTACTATGCGTCAGTCTGATAACCCAGGTCGGGGTCCTTTGTCTTCATACTAGTCCAGCACCAATAATAGTTGAAGTATATTACTATGCGTCAGTCTGATAACCCAGGTTGGGGTCCTTTGTCTTCATACTAGTCCAGCACCAATAATGGTTGAAGTATATTACTATGCGTCAGTCTGATAACCCAGGTCGGGGTCCTTTGTCTTCATACTAGTCCAGCACCAATAATAGTTGAAGTATATTACTATGCGTCAGTCTGATAACCCAGGCCGGGGTCCTTTGTCTTCATACTAGTCCAGCACCAATAATAGTTGAAGTATATTACTATGCGTCAGTCTGATAACCCAGGTCGGGTCCTTTTTCTTCATACTAGTCCAGCACCAATAATAGTTGAAGTATATTACTATGCGTCAGTCTGATAACCCAGGCCGGGGTACTTTGTCTTCATACTAGTCCAGCACCAATAATAGTTGAAGTATATTACTATGCGTCAGTCTGATAACCCAGGTCGGGGTACTTTGTCTTCATACTAGTCCAGCACCAATAATAGTTGAAGTATATTACTAAGCGTCAGTCTGTTAACCCAGGTCGGGGTCCTTTGTCTTCATACTAGTCCAGCACCAATAATAGTTGAAGTATATTACTAAGCGTCAGTCTGTTAACCCAGGTCGGGGTCCTTTGTCTTCATACTAGTCCAGCACCAATAATAGTTGAAGTATATTACTATGCGTCAGTCTGATAACCCAGGTCGGGGTCCTTTGTCTTCATACTAGTCCAGCACCAATAATAGTTGAAGTATATTACTATGCGTCAGTCTGATAACCCAGGTCGGGGTCCTTTGTCTTCATACTGAGAAGTGTGGCTCACTGGTTAGAGGAGGCATACCCTGAAGCAGAGATCAGACCTGGGACCAGGGTTCAATTCCCGACGCGGCAGGGTCTGAGCCCAAGTGTCCACGGACTTGATAATTCTCACTTCGGTGCCTAATCGAATCACGGGTTCACACTCTGCAACTCTGGGCAATAGCTTGCTTAATCTCCACTACGGCCCCCCACGGCGGGATGCCTGGCTTTCACCCTAGGGATGCCCAGTAGGGTTATCTCACAGGGAAAAAGCCAGGACGGGTTCCCAATGCAAGCGCCGAGATGCCCAAGGGTAAGTCGAGTGCTATTTAAGAACACACATTCATACATGCATACATACATACTAGTCCAGCACCAATAATAGTTGAAGTACATTACTATGTGTCAGTCTGATAACCCAGGTCGGGGTCCTTTGTCTTCATACTAGTCCAGCACCAATATTAGTTGAAGTATATTAATATGCGTCAGTCTGATAACTCAGGTAGGGGTCCTTTGTCTTCATACTAGTCCAGCACCAATAATAGTTGAAGTATATTACTATGCGTCAGTCTGATAACCCAGTCGGGGTCCTTTGTCTTCATACTAGTCCAGCACCAATAATAGTTGAAGTATATTACTATGCGTCAGTCTGATAACCCAGGTCGGGTCCTTTTTCTTCATACTAGTCCAGCACCAATAATAGTTGAAGTAGATTACTATGCGTCAATCTGATAACCCAGGTCGGGGTCTTTTGTCTTCATACTAGTCCAGCACCAATAATAGTTGAAGTATATTACTATGCGTCAGTCTGATAACCCAGGTCGGGGTCCTTTGTCTTCATACTAGTCCAGCACCAATAATAGTTGAAGTATATTACTATGCGTCAGTCTGATAACCCAGGTCGGGGTCCTTTGTCTTCATACTAGTCCAGCACCAATAATAGTTGAAGTATATTACTATGCGTCAGTCTGATAACCCAGGTCGGGGTCCTTTGTCTTCATACTAGTCCAGCACCAATAATAGTTGAAGTATATTGCTATGCGTCAGTCTGATAACCCAGGTCGGGGTCCTTTGTCTTCATACTAGTCCAGCATCAATAATAGTTGAAGTATATTGCTATGCGTCAGTCTGATAACCCAGGCCGGGGTCCTTTGTCTTCATACTAGTCCAGAACCAATAATAGTTGAAGTATATTACTACGCGTCAGTCTGATAACCCAGGTCGGGGTCCTTTGTCTTCATACTAGTCCAGCACCAATAATAGTTGAAGTATATTACTATGCGTCAGTCTGATAACCCAGGTCGGGGTCCTTTGTCTTCATACTAGTCCAGCACCAATAATAGTTGAAGTATATTACTATGCGTCAGTCTGATAACCCAGGTCGGGGTCCTTTGTCTTCATACTAGTCCAGCACCAATAATAGTTGAAGTATATTACTATGCGTCAGTCTGATAACCCAGGTCGGGGTCCTTTGTCTTCATACTAGTCAATCACCAATAATAGTTGAAGTATATTACTATGCGTCAGTCTGATAACCCAGCTCGGGGTCCTTTGTCTTCATACTAGTCCAGCACCAATAATAGTTGAAGTATATTACTATGCGTCAGTCTGATAACCCAGGTCAGGGTCCTTTGTCTTCATACTAGTCCAGCACCAATAACTGTTGAAGTATATTACTATGCGTCAGTCTGATAACCCAGCTCGGGGTCCTTTGTCTTCATACTAGTCCAGCACCAATAATAGTTGAAGTATATTACTATGCGTCAGTCTGATAACCCAGCTCGGGGTCCTTTGTCTTCATACTAGTCCAGCACCAATAATAGTTGAAGTATATTACTATGCGTCAGTCTGATAACCCAGGTCGGGGTCCTTTGTCTTCATACTAGTCCAGCACCAATAATAGTTGAAGTATATTACTATGCGTCAGTCTGATAACCCAGGTCGGGGTCCTTTGTCTTCATACTAGTCCAGCACCAATAATAGTTGAAGTATATAAGCATGGCTATATTACTATGCGTCAGTCTGATAACCCAGGTCGGGGTCCTTTGTCTTCATACTAGTCCAGCACCAATAATAGTTGAAGTATATTACTATGCGTCAGTCTGATAACCCAGGTCGGGGTACTTCGTCTTCATACTAGTCCAGCACCAATAATAGTTGAAGTATATTACTATGCGTCAGTCTGATAACCCAGGTCGGGGTCCTGATAACCAAGGTCGGGGTCCTTTGTCTTCATACTAGTCCAGCACCAATAATAGTTGAAGTATATTACTATGCGTCAGTCTGATAACCCAGGTCGGGGTCCTTTGTCTTCATACTAGTCCAGCACCAATAATAGTTGAAGTATATTACTATGCGTCAGTCTGATAACCCAGGTCGGGGTCCTTTGTCTTCATACTGAGAAGTGTGGCTCACTGGTTAGAGGAGGCATACCCTGAAGCAGAGATCAGACCTGGGTCCAGGGTTCAATTCCCGACGCGGCAGGGTCTGAGCCGAAGTGTCCACGGACTCGATAATTCTCACTTTGGTGCCTAATCGAATCACGGGTTCACACTCTGCAACTCTGGGCAATAGCTTGCTTAATCTCCACTACGGCCCCCCACAGCGGGATGCCTGGCTTTCACCCTAGGGGTGCCCAGTAGGGTTATCTCACAGGGAAAAAGCCAGGACGGGTTCCCAATGCAAGCGCCGAGATGCCCAAGGGTAAGTCGAGCGCTATTTAAGAACACACATACATACATACATACATACATACTAGTCCAGCACCAATAATAGTTGAAGTACATTACTATGTGTCAGTTGATAACCTAGGTCGGGGTCCTTTGTCTTCATACTAGTCCAGCACCAATATTAGTTGAAGTATATTAATATGCGTCAGTCTGATAACTCAGGTAGGGGTCCTTTGTCTTCATACTAGTCCAGCACCAATAATAGTTGAAGTATATTACTATGCGTCAGTCTGATAACCCAGGTCGGGGTCCTTTGTCTTCATACTAGTCCAGCACCAATAATAGTTGAAGTATATTACTATGCGTCAGTCTGATAACCCAGGCCGGGGTCCTTTGTCTTCATACTAGTCCAGCACCAATAATAGTTGAAGTATATTACTATGCGTCAGTCTGATAACCCAGGTCGGGGTCCTTTGTCTTCATACTAGTCCAGCACCAATAATACTTGAAGTATATTACTATGCGTCAGTCTGTTAACCCAGATCGGGGTCCTTTGTCTTCATACTAGTCCAGCACCAATAATAGTTGAAGTATATTACTATGCGTCAGTCTGATAACCCAGGCCGGGGTCCTTTGTCTTCATACTAGTCCAGCACCAATAATAGTTGAAGTATATTACTATGCGTCAGTCTGATAACCCAGGCCGGGGTCCTTTGTCTTCATACTAGTCCAGCACCAATAATAGTTGAAGTATATTACTATGCGTCAGTCTGATAACCCAGTTCGGGGTCCTTTGTCTTCATACTAGTCCAGCAACAATAATAGTTGAAGTATATTACTATGCGTCAGTCTGATAACCCAGGTCGGGGTCCTTTGTCTTCATACTCGTCCAGCACCAATAATAGTTGAAGTAACTTACTATGCGTCAGTCTGATAACCCAGGTCGGGGTCCTTTGTCTTCATACTAGTCCAGCACCAATAATAGTTGAAGTATATTACTATGCGTCAGTCTGATAACCCAGGCCGGGGTCCTTCTTCTTCATACTAGTCCAGCACCAATAATAGTTGAAGTATATTACTGTGCGTCAGTCTGATAACCCAGGCCGGGGTCCTTTGTCTTCATACTAGTCCAGCACCAATAATAGTTGAAGTATATTACTATGCGTCAGTCTGATAACCAAGGTCGGGGTCCTTTGTCTTCATACTAGTCCAGCACCAATAATAGTTGAAGTATATTACTATGCGTCAGTCTGATAACCCAGGTCGGGGTCCTTTGTCTTCATACTAGTCCAGCACCAATAATAGTTGAAGTATATTACTATGCGTCAGTCTGATAACCCAGGTCGGGGTCCTTTGTCTTCATACTAGTCCAGCACCAATAATAGTTGAAGTATATTACTATGCGTCAGTCTGATAACCCAGGCCGGGGTCCTTTGTCTTCATACTAGTCCAGCACCAATAATAGTTGAAGTATATTACTATGCGTCAGTCTGATAACCCAGGTCGGGTCCTTTTTCTTCATACTAGTCCAGCACCAATAATAGTTGAAGTAGATTACTATGCGTCAATCTGATAACCCAGGTCGGGGTCTTTTGTCTTCATACTAGTCCAGCACCAATAATAGTTGTAGTATATTACTACGCGTCAGTCTGATAACCCAGGTCGGGGTCCTTTTTCTTCATACTAGTCCAGCACCAATAATAGTTGAAGTATATTACTACGCGTCAGTCTGATAACCCAGGTCGGGGTCCTTTGTCTTCATACTAGTCCCGCACCAATTTTAGTTGAAGTATATTACTACGCGTCAGTCTGATAACATAGGCCGGGGTCCTTTGTCTTCATACTCGTCCAGCACCAATAATAGTTGAAGTATATTACTACGCGTCAGTCTGATAACCCAGGCCGGGGTCCTTTGTCTTCAAACTAGTCCAGCACCAATAATAGTTGAAGTATATTACTATGCGTCAGTCTGATAACCCAGGTCGGGGTCCTTTGTCTTCATACTAGTCCAGCACCAATAATAGTTGAAGTATATTGCTATGCGTCAGTCTGATAACCCGGGTCGGGGTCCTTTGTCTTCATACTAGTCCAGCATCAATAATAGTTGAAGTATATTGCTACGCGTCAGTCTGATAACCCAGGTCGGGGTCCTTTGTCTTCATACTAGTCCAGCACCAATAATAGTTGAAGTATATTACTATGCGTCAGTCTGATAACCCAGGTCGGGGTCCTTTGTCTTCATACTAGTCCAGCACCAATAATAGTTGAAGTATATTACTATGCGTCAGTCTGATAACCCAGGTCGGGGTCCTTTGTCTTCATACTAGTCCAGCACCAATAATAGTTGAAGTATATTACTATGCGTCAGTCTGATAACCCAGGTCGGGGTCCTTTGTCTTCATACTAGTCCAGCACCAATAATAGTTGAAGTATATTACTATGCGTCAGTCTGATAACCCAGGCCGGGGTCCTTTGTCTTCATACTAGTCCAGCACCAATAATAGTTGAAGTATATTACTATGCGTCAGTCTGATAACCCAGGCCGGGGTCCTTTGTCTTCATACTAGTCCGGCACCAATAATAGTTGAAGTATATTACTATGCGTCAGTCTGATAACCCAGGTCGGGGTCCTTTGTCTTCATACTCGTCCAGCACCAATAATAGTAGAAGTATATTACTATGCGTCAGTCTGATAACCCAGGCCGGGGTCCTTTGTCTTCAAACTAGTCCAGCACCAATAATAGTTGAAGTATATTACTATGCGTCAGTCTGATAACCCAGGTCGGGGTCCTTTGTCTTCATACTAGTCCAGTACCAATAATAGTTGAAGTATATTACTATGCGTCAGTCTGATAACCCAGGTCGGGGTCCTTTGAAAGCTACCGCAATTGTGCCCGTGTATGTTTCTATTTTGTGGTGGGTGTAAAACGCGAATTGCCAGTCTTTCAATAACTCGTTTTTAAAAGTACATCTGTTGACTCACTAACGATGTTTTTTAACTGAGCACTGACACTTGACTCGCATTTCATTTACACCACGCACATATTTGACACTGGGGAGATTAAAAACCCCATAGCCCTTTTCTTGAATACAAGGAGGAGGGGAACGATATTTACTTACCCAAGGAAGCCTGTGCTCGTCTTTCCTCCTGACCCGCCCCGGTCCGACGCGGTAACCAGTACCGTTGCGCGGAGGGCGGGCCAGGGAGAGCCAGTCACTTCCTGCCGGGACACTCCACGAGCGGTTAGCGCTCTAGTGCACCTATCTGGAGGGCCTATTTAGCCATCGCCCCTTGTGAGCGCGCAGCGTCGCCGAAGCCACGCCGAAGAGCAGCCAAAGAGCTGCCCGTCTGCGCCCGTCCGCGACAGGACGAGGCAGAACAGAGAGGCACAGAGGCTATAGGGCGACTCCACGATGCCTCCCGAAGGTATTAACCTTGTTACCTACTCACCCCACACCCTCCGACTGTTACAGCCAAGGGTGAAGTGTGATACTCGGTTACAATATAAACAGCTCGAAGGGAGCTTTTCTTGCCTCCAATGCCGTTTTCAGTCAGATTCGACAGGAAATAGCTTTTGCGACAAAGATAATATACCCACGACTCCCCTGGAACTTAAGTGTCTCCTTTTAAATGTGCGTTCCATGCCTAAGCACCAACTACAGATTTGGGATCTCATTCACGCGGAACAACCTGATCTCTGTTTCTTTACTGAGACGTGGATGAAACCCCACACTACACCTGCTGTTGTGTTGGGTGTTCCCTCAGGATACAGAATTATGCATGCTGATAGGCCCATTAAAACAGGAGGTGGCTTAGCGATTATTTGTAAGGATACGTTTAAGACAACTATTTTAGATAAAATATGTAGTCCAATGTTGGAAATCATGATTTTTAAAATCACATTAGGTAATATTTCCTGGAGAGGAGCCCTTCTGTATCGTCCACCCACTCCCAATCCGGACTTCGCCCTGCTCCTTCTGGAAACACTTGCTCCCCATATAAAAGCCAAGGAGGATTTTATCCTCCTCGGGGATTTTAACATACATATGGACGTCCCAGAATTGCCGGAAGCCACTCATCTGACCACTGACCTATCCCACCTGGGGCTCAATATAAGCAACAACGGTGCCACACACATAGGTGGGCACACCCTCGACCTTATATTCTCAAACTGTTCCAAAATACGTTGTTTTCCTGCTAAAAACATCCTTTGGTCAGATCATTTTTTGATTGAGTTCCATCTGGCTGGACCAATCAATCGACCTCAGTAAGCCTTGCCCCCGCCTATTCTTCGTCGAGAATGGCATAAAATCTCAGTAACCAACTTGCACAAATACTGGGTGCAACCGACTATTACGGAGACAGATACTGCTGAGTCTGCATTAGAGAAATTTAATCAATCCCTAAAATCTGCTATTGACACCATTGCCCCCCTTAAACTACACAAACAATTTCTCCATACCAAACAGGAGAAATGGTATACAGCTGATCTTAGGAAAGAAAAGCAAAAATGCAGACGCTTAGAAAAATTTTGGAGAACATCAAAAAATGAAGAGGCCAGGGAAGCCTTTCAGGAGGCTCAGTCAGCATATTATAAAAATATAAAACTAGCCAGGAAAGTCCACCTCTCCGCGCAACTGGAGGAGGCAGGGAACTGTCCGCGCGAATTATTTAAAATTCTAAAAGATTTTATTAAACCCACAGCCACTGAAAGTACCGATGATGCTTCTCAACCACTCTGTGACGAAATCTCTGAGTTTTTCGAGGAAAAAATAAATTTGATTTATGACAAAATTTTAACCTCTAAGGGTGGGGCTACTACACCCATTCCTGAAGCTAAACTCGGCACTCAGGCCACAAATTCCCTGTTTGTCATTCCCCCCGTCACAGATCTAAATCTGGCAACACTTATTGGCCATATGAAAACTGGCTCCCCCAGCGACCTCCTTCCTGCCAAAATGGTGGCCCCTTTGATTCCCATCTTAGGCCCCTCGATCCAGGCAGTTATCAACACCTCCCTGGCCAAAGGCCAAGTCCCCATGGAATGGAAGACTGCGGTAGTAAACCCAATCCGGAAGAAGGCGACCCTACCCTGGACGGACTTATCCAACCTCCGACCTATCTCTCTCTTGCCCTACATCGGCAAGTTAACAGAGAAGCACGTGAACACCCACCTTTCTAACTATATCGAGACAGCGGGTGGCCTAGACCCTTCACAATCTGGGTTTAGGCCCAACCATAGCACCGAATCCGCCCTACTGGCCGTCACCAATAACATCAGGATGACGCTTGATAGTGGAGGGTCGATGATTCTGGTGCTATTGGACTTATCCGCTGCCTTCGATACGGTGTCTCACGATTTGCTTCTCTGTCGGCTGAGAGAGATAGGACTGGGAGGTACAGCCCTGTCCTGGATGGAGAGCTTTCTTTCGGGTCGCTCTCAGGAAGTCCGATTGGGCTCCCATAAATCCATCGCTAGGGAGCTCACCAGGGGTGTGCCACAGGGCTCATGCCTAAGCCCCACATTGTTTAATGTGTACGTGGCCCCCCTGGCTGACTTGGTGAGATCCTTTGGGTTTATACCGGTGTCCTACGCCGACGACACCCAACTTCTGTTCCCTTTTAAGACCTTCTCTCCTGCTTTACAAAGAACTTTCGCAGAAGGCATGAGGGCAGTTTCCAGATGGATGACAAACAACTGCTTACAGTGCAATGTGACCAAAACAGAGGTTGTACTCTATGGGGAAGCAGTAACACTATGGTCCAATGAGTGGTGGCCGCCTGAACTAGGACCTGCCCCTATTCCTAAACAGACCATAAGAAATCTGGGAGTGCTGTTTGATCAGTCACTGACCTTTAAAGAACACGTCAACCAGGTTGCTGGCACCTGTTTCGGGGTTATTTCTTTGCTGAGAAGGGTGTTTCCTTTTCTCCCAGATCACCACAGAAAGACCTTGGTCCAGGCTCTGGTCGTCAGTAGACTGGACTACTGTAATGGCCTTCTTTTGTCAGCTAATGAAGGCCAATTTAACAAACTACAGGTGGTCCAGAATACGGCCGCGAGGTTAGTCATGAATGCTCCATCTAGGACTCCCTCCCGGCCACTACTGACAGAACTTCACTGGCTGCCAGTGCGACTGCGGACCAATTTCAAAATCTTGTGTACAATTCACAAGTGCCTGATGGGGAAAGGACCGAAATATCTCACCTCAGCCTTCCTTCCTTATGTTCCTGGACGTTCACTACGATCAAGCAACCTCCAGCTCCTTAAGGTTCCAAAAATTAAAAAAACTCGGCAAGGAGGCAGGGCCTTAGCATACACAGGGCCTGTCCTATGGAACACCCTGCCCCTCGCATTAAAACTTAGTACTGATCACCTGTCTTTCCGAAAAACCCTGAAAACGTACCTTTTTTCCAGCATCTAATTCACTCCCCTCCTACCACCCACTAAAAATGTTTATGGGCAGAGTAGCTGGTCTCCTTTGTATGGCAAAGCGCGGAGATACCCCTTCGGGGGTCTATTCAGGCGCTATAGAAGCATATATAATAATAATAATAATAATAATAATAATTTGTCTTCATACTAGTCCGGCACCAATAATAGTTGAAGTATATTACTATGCGTCAGTCTGATAACCCAGGTCGGGGTCCTTTGTCTTCATACTAGTCCAGCACCAATAATAGTTGAAGTATATTACTATGCGTCAGTCTGATAACCCAGGTCGGGGTCCTTTGTCTTCATACTAGTCCAGCACCAATAATAGTTGAAGTATATTACTATGCGTCAGTCTGATAACCCAGGTCGGGGTCCTTTGTCTTCATACTAGTCCGGCACCAATAATAGTTGAAGTATATTACTATGCGTCAGTCTGATAACCCAGGTCGGGGTCCTTTGTCTTCATACTAGTCCAACACCAATAATAGTTGAAGTATATTACTATGCGTCAGTCTGATAACCCAGGTCGGGGTCCTTTGTCTTCATACTAGTCCAGCACCAATAATAGTTGAAGTATATTACTATGCGTCAGTCTGATAACCCAGGTCGGGGTCCTTTGTCTTCATACTAGTCCAGCACCAATAATAGTTGAAGTATATTACTATGCATCAGTCTGATAACCCAGCTCGGGGTCCTTTGTCTTCATACTAGTCCAGCACCAATAATAGTTGAAGTATATTACTATGCGTCAGTCTGATAACCCAGGTCGGGGTCCTTTGTCTTCATACTAGTCCAGCACCAATAACTGTTGAAGTATATTACTATGCGTCAGTCTGATAACCCAGCTCGGGGTCCTTTGTCTTCATACTAGTCCAGCACCAATAATAGTTGAAGTATATTACTATGCGTCAGTCTGATAACCCAGCTCGGGGTCCTTTGTCTTCATACTAGTCCAGCACCAATAATAGTTGAAGTATATTACTATGCGTCAGTCTGATAACCCAGGTCGGGGTCCTTTGTCTTCATACTAGTCCAGCACCAATAATAGTTGAAGTATATTACTATGCGTCAGTCTGATAACCCAGGTCGGGGTCCTTTGTCTTCATACTAGTCCAGCACCAATAATAGTTGAAGTATATTACTATGCGTCAGTCTGATAACCCAGGTCGGGGTCCTTTGTCTTCATACTAGTCCAGCACCAATAATAGTTGAAGTATATTACTATGCGTCAGTCTGATAAGCCAGGTCGGGGTCCTTTGTCTTCATACTAGTCCAGCACCAATAATAGTTGAAGTATATTACTATGCGTCAGTCTGATAAGCCAGGTCGGGGTCCTTTGTCTTCATACTAGTCCAGCACCAATATTAGTTGAAGTATATTAATATGCCTCAGTCTGATAACTCAGGTAGGGGTCCTTTGTCTTCATACTAGTCCAGCACCAATAATAGTTGAAGTATATTACTATGCGTCAGTCTGATAACCCAGGCCGGGGTCCTTTGTCTTCATACTAGTCCAGCACCAATAATAGTTGAAGTATATTACTATGCGTCAGTCTGATAACCCAGGCCGGGGTCCTTTGTCTTCATACTAGTCCAGCACTAATAATAGTTGAAGTATATTACTATGCGTCAGTCTGATAACCCAGGTCGGGGTCCTTTGTCTTCAT
Organism: Lissotriton vulgaris; assembly: GCF_964263255.1. Lineage (NCBI taxonomy): Eukaryota > Metazoa > Chordata > Amphibia > Caudata > Salamandridae > Lissotriton > Lissotriton vulgaris. The sequence continues at coordinate 62,306 of NW_028254115.1, forward strand.
ACTAGTCCAGCACCAATAATAGTTGAAGTATATTACTATGCGTCAGTTTGATAACCCAGGCCCGGGTCCTTTGTCTTCATACTAGTCCAGCACCAATAATAGTTGAAGTATATTACTATGCGTCAGTCTGATAACCCAGGTCGGGGTCCTTTGTCTTCATACTAGTCCAGCGCCAATAATAGTTGAAGTATATTACTATGCGTCAGTCTAATAACCCAGGTCGGGGTCCTTTGTCTTCATACTAGTCCAGCACCAATAATAGTTGAAGTATATTACTATGCGTCAGTCTGATAACCCAGGTCGGGGTCCTTTGTCTTCATACTAGTCCAGCACCAATAATAGTTGAAGTATATTACTATGCGTCAGTCTGATAACCCAGGCCGGGGTCCTTTGTCTTCATACTAGTCCAGCACCAATAATAGTTGAAGTATATTACTATGCGTCAGTCTGATAACCCAGGTGGGGTCCTTTTTCTTCATACTAGTCCAGCACCAATAATAGTTGAAGTAGATTACTATGCGTCAATCTGATAACCCAGGTCGGGGTCTTTTGTCTTCATACTAGTCCAGCACCAATAATAGTTGTAGTATATTACTACGCGTCAGTCTGATAACCCAGGTCGGGGTCCTTTTTCTTCATACTAGTCCAGCACCAATAATAGTTGAAGTATATTACTACGCGTCAGTCTGATAACCCAGGTCGGGGTCCTTTGTCTTCATACTAGTCCCGCACCAATTTTAGTTGAAGTATATTACTACGCGTCAGTCTGATAACATAGGCCGGGGTCCTTTGTCTTCATACTCGTCCAGCACCAATAATAGTTGAAGTATATTACTACGCGTCAGTCTGATAACCCAGGCCGGGGTCCTTTGTCTTCAAACTAGTCCAGCACCAATAATAGTTGAAGTATATTACTATGCGTCAGTCTGATAACCCAGGTCGGGGTCCTTTGTCTTCATACTAGTCCAGCACCAATAATAGTTGAAGTATATTGCTATGCGTCAGTCTGATAACCCGGGTCGGGGTCCTTTGTCTTCATACTAGTCCAGCATCAATAATAGTTGAAGTATATTGCTACGCGTCAGTCTGATAACCCAGGTCGGGGTCCTTTGTCTTCATACTAGTCCAGCACCAATAATAGTTGAAGTATATTACTATGCGTCAGTCTGATAACCCAGGTCGGGGTCCTTTGTCTTCATACTAGTCCAGCACCAATAATAGTTGAAGTATATTACTATGCGTCAGTCTGATAACCCAGGTCGGGGTCCTTTGTCTTCATACTAGTCCAGCACCAATAATAGTTGAAGTATATTACTATGCGTCAGTCTGATAACCCAGGTCGGGGTCCTTTGTCTTCATACTAGTCCAGCACCAATAATAGTTGAAGTATATTACTATGCGTCAGTCTGATAACCCAGGCCAGGGTCCTTTGTCTTCATACTAGTCCGGCACCAATAATAGTTGAAGTATATTACTATGCGTCAGTCTGATAACCCAGGCCGGGGTCCTTTGTCTTCATACTAGTCCGGCACCAATAATAGTTGAAGTATATTACTATGCGTCAGTCTGATAACCCAGGTCGGGGTCCTTTGTCTTCATACTCGTCCAGCACCAATAATAGTTGAAGTATATTACTATGCGTCAGTCTGATAACCCAGGCCGGGGTCCTTTGTCTTCAAACTAGTCCAGCACCAATAATAGTTGAAGTATATTACTATGCGTCAGTCTGATAACCCAGGTCGGGGTCCTTTGTCTTCATACTAGTCCAGTACCAATAATAGTTGAAGTATATTACTATGCGTCAGTCTGATAACCCAGGTCGGGGTCCTTTGTCTTCATACTAGTCCGGCACCAATAATAGTTGAAGTATATTACTATGCGTCAGTCTGATAACCCAGGTCGGGGTCCTTTGTCTTCATACTAGTCCAGCACCAATAATAGTTGAAGTATATTACTATGCGTCAGTCTGATAACCCAGGTCGGGGTCCTTTGTCTTTATACTAGTCCAGCACCAATAATAGTTGAAGTATATTACTATGCGTCAGTCTGATAACCCAGGTCGGGGTCCTTTGTCTTCATACTAGTCCGGCACCAATAATAGTTGAAGTATATTACTATGCGTCAGTCTGATAACCCAGGTCGGGGTCCTTTGTCTTCATACTAGTCCAACACCAATAATAGTTGAAGTATATTACTATGCGTCAGTCTGATAACCCAGGTCGGGGTCCTTTGTCTTCATACTAGTCCAGCACCAATAATAGTTGAAGTATATTACTATGCGTCAGTCTGATAACCCAGGTCGGGGTCCTTTGTCTTCATACTAGTCCAGCACCAATAATAGTTGAAGTATATTACTATGCATCAGTCTGATAACCCAGCTCGGGGTCCTTTGTCTTCATACTAGTCCAGCACCAATAATAGTTGAAGTATATTACTATGCGTCAGTCTGATAACCCAGGTCGGGGTCCTTTGTCTTCATACTAGTCCAGCACCAATAACTGTTGAAGTATATTACTATGCGTCAGTCTGATAACCCAGCTCGGGGTCCTTTGTCTTCATACTAGTCCAGCACCAATAATAGTTGAAGTATATTACTATGCGTCAGTCTGATAACCCAGCTCGGGGTCCTTTGTCTTCATACTAGTCCAGCACCAATAATAGTTGAAGTATATTACTATGCGTCAGTCTGATAACCCAGGTCGGGGTCCTTTGTCTTCATACTAGTCCAGCACCAATAATAGTTGAAGTATATTACTATGCGTCAGTCTGATAACCCAGGTCGGGGTCCTTTGTCTTCATACTAGTCCAGCACCAATAATAGTTGAAGTATATTACTATGCGTCAGTCTGATAACCCAGGTCGGGGTCCTTTGTCTTCATACTAGTCCAGCACCAATAATAGTTGAAGTATATTACTATGCGTCAGTCTGATAAGCCAGGTCGGGGTCCTTTGTCTTCATACTAGTCCAGCACCAATAATAGTTGAAGTATATTACTATGCGTCAGTCTGATAAGCCAGGTCGGGGTCCTTTGTCTTCATACTAGTCCAGCACCAATATTAGTTGAAGTATATTAATATGCCTCAGTCTGATAACTCAGGTAGGGGTCCTTTGTCTTCATACTAGTCCAGCACCAATAATAGTTGAAGTATATTACTATGCGTCAGTCTGATAACCCAGGCCGGGGTCCTTTGTCTTCATACTAGTCCAGCACCAATAATAGTTGAAGTATATTACTATGCGTCAGTCTGATAACCCAGGCCGGGGTCCTTTGTCTTCATACTAGTCCAGCACTAATAATAGTTGAAGTATATTACTATGCGTCAGTCTGATAACCCAGGTCGGGGTCCTTTGTCTTCATACTAGTCCAGCACCAATAATAGTTGAAGTATATTACTATGCGTCAGTTTGATAACCCAGGCCCGGGTCCTTTGTCTTCATACTAGTCCAGCACCAATAATAGTTGAAGTATATTACTATGCGTCAGTCTGATAACCCAGGTCGGGGTCCTTTGTCTTCATACTAGTCCAGCACCAATAATAGTTGAAGTATATTACTATGCATCAGTCTAATAACCCAGGTCGGGGTCCTTTGTCTTCATACTAGTCCAGCACCAATAATAGTTGAAGTATATTACTATGCGTCAGTCTGATAACCCAGGTCGGGGTCCTTTGTCTTCATACTAGTCCAGCACCAATAATAGTTGAAGTATATGATTAAGACTCGGCATTAGAACCCAGGTCTGGCGACTCTATTGTGTGGGGTCCAACGCTCTGCTACAAATGACAGGGATCTTGCGTCCCATGACTCTGCGCAGTCCCATCATTGCTAGGCCAACAAACCTATTAAAAATATTTGCTTGGAATGGGCATGAGTCCAAGCAACACAACCCAGGGGCCTTATTTATGAAGGCCTTGCGTCAGTTTTGCGCCGCTGGTGCGTCACTTTTTGTGACGCACCAGCGGTGTAAAAAATGCGCTTCGTTGCACCATATTTAAAAAGTGACGCATCTAGGTAGATGCGTCACTTTTTAAACCCCTGCGCCACATTATACCTGCGTCAGGTATAATGTATGCAGAGGGGGCGTTCCCCCGCAAAAGACTCGTAATAGTGACGCAGTGAAATCTATGAGATTTCACTGCGTCACTTTTAGGACGCTGTTGCGTCAAAATCTTGCGCCTGCCTCACAGCAGGCGTAAGACTGACGCAAGCCCTTTCACATGGGGCTTTCCCCATGTGAAAGGACGCATTGCTGGAGATGCGTCACTTTTGGGACACACTCCAGCAATGCGTCACTTTTGCGCTTACAGATACGTCAGAAATACTGACGTATCTGTAACTCCTTGCGACATGATGCGTCATACATTAAATATGATGCATCAGGAATGTCGCAAGGAGTGCGCAGTGAAAAGTGATGCATCGCTGTTTTCACGCAGCGATGCGTCACTTTTCATTAATGAGGCCCCAGGTGTTTTGTCCACATATCACCAAACTAATTTTTCAGTAATACTTAAATCATTTCTCAGTAATCTTCCATATTGCGTTCTATTTGTCGTTCTCAGTTTCCCCCCACCACATTTCCCTTTGTTTTTTTCATTTCTTCATGTGATGCATTATAGGTCATTGTTATTGTGTTTTTCTCTCCTACCCAGTGATGTTTCAAATACCTGCCTTGTGGGTGGTCCAAGCACCTCACACTGTCCTTACAGGGACGTTATGGAACCAGCAGTGTCCCTTAATTTAAGAATGAGCCTGTTGGGATCAGGCAGATAAAGACTAGTTCCAGGAAGAGTGGCATTCTCCCATTTGAGAGTAAACTGAGAACATCTTGGATAACATATTTAGGCATTAGCATGAAAAGATGTAGAGAGAACATGGCTCAAAGCATCTTAAATTCCCTACCTACAAGACATTCAGAGGAAGTAGATATCTAAAAGAACTGTGATACTTTCAAAGATTGGTATGGAACCACTGATTTATTTTGGTATTCACAGATTACAAGTTAATAGTAGGTTTAAAACTGGGTGAGGTGGAGAGCTCCACAAATAAAAAGATAGGACAGGGCTGATAAATGGTCAACTAAATACAATATCACATTTGCTGAAAAATTACTAAATCTGTTATGGGAAAGAAAAGTAACTCTAATTCAGTTTCTCCTCTGCAAAGAACATTTGTTTGGCGTAGCATTAAACCATTGTCAGCTTCATATTGCAACAATTCGGTTGAATGTTGAGGAAAAGTGACAACAATGATAACAATCCCAACTAGACAAAGAATCCCATTCGAATTTGTCATCTTTGAACAGGTCATTAGTTTAAAACTAATCAATTTTCCGAGCCTCATATTAATGAGATCGGGTTTCTTTATAGGCACATGAAAATGTATCGTGGGAGAGTATTTCCTCATCTGTTTGGGAGGAATAACAGCATTTAATCATTTGGTGAAATGCGTTCAGATCTGAAGTTTCCCTGAACTCTGTGAACCTCACAGCCTAAATGAAACCGATTAAAAACAAGACAGGAAAATAAAAGCAGAATGATGGACAGACCACAACTTTAAATTGAAAGCATTCTGGGCGAAATTACTCTGCATTTCAAAAAGAAGCAACTCAGCCAACTTTTGGTGAACAATAAACAGCATCAGAAATGCTTTAATGTGGATGCCAAGGTCAAATATCTCAGAAGCCACTTGGGCTAGCATCTAACCTCTCACTTTAACACAAGGGGCATAACATACTCAAAGAGAAGGGTACAGTCACCTTCGGGATCACTAGGAACAACTTAGAAACAAGAATCTCAGCTCACATCTCCTAGAAGTATCATTGAATGGGGAAAAGGGCAAGAGAACAAGGCCCAAATATAATCACATCTTCATTAATAAGGCCAAATAGTCTGAAAAACAAGCAGAACTTGTAACAACCAGCTCACTGAATATCTGGAGGCAAATTTTAAGGGACTTCAAGAAGGGGCCCCAGGCTCACATCAAATTGGCCCTGCAATAATCAAGGAAGAACCTACCTATTGGGCCGAGAAGTTAGAGCCAGGTTGCTCTATCCAGTGGCAAGGCCCCCGCTTCATGAAATGGCTCAGTGATCTTTCCAATATTCAGGGGGAGACAAAAGTAAGTCAGAGAATTACTGGCTATTGGCATTAATTGACGACAAACCTAAATAATCATTCTCGATGAACTGCAGCTGTAGGCTGAGGCTCATCACATCTTCCCATGAAACCAGACTGCTTTACCTAATATTATGTCTCTTTCCCTGCTAAGCACTTCCCGTTGCTTCTAACCCAGGAGTAAGCTACCAGCGCCAGGATCCCTGCCAGGTGACAGTCGCGCTCTATAAATGTTTTAAATAAAAATAAATAAAATAAACTTCGCATTGTCTTACAAACAGCCTGTTTTACAAATCTGTATTTGACAGGGTGAGCTGTAATTAATCATGGCAAAAACTTGCAGGTTTGAACATACCAGGTGATAGTTTAAAGGGCCTGCAAATGTTGCACACAGACATTATGGATCAGGTTAAAACTTGGGAATGGCTCACACTTACTTACAACTGAGAGTCTAAACCAAGGATGTGTGCTGGCCACATTCTTTTGAATCTGTTTCTTTCTGACCTTATGCCCTTACTAAATACAGTAAATAGCCATGTGTCAAAACTAGGAGAATTCTTGACATCCAACCTCCTACTTGCTGATGATTTGGTTCTGAATAGCAAGGCAGACGTGGGAATGCTGCGGGTCTTTGACGCATCTTTGTAATATTCTATGATAAAGGGTTAAATATCAACATGATAAAGACCTAAAACACTCACATTCTGAAGGAAAGAGCAGAAAAACCACAAACATCAGTTGGGCACAGAAAACAAATATCTGTGACTCCTGTATAGTCCTGATGGGAGATTTTTTTTAAGTTTAAAATTCTTTATTGAAAGAATAAGAACAATGTAAAACATCATTACAAAATATTAGCAGGAAGTAGGATAAAATAACAACCTGGAATGCAAAGCAAATGGAAAGAGATGAAATATCCTATAAATAAAAAACTGTACTTAGTATCATGAGCATTTTGGAGAATTTTTAACAGAAGAAAAAGAAGAAGAAAAAGAAGAAGAGAAATAAAAGAAAAAGACAAAAGAGCGAGAGAAGATCAATAATAGAAAAAATAAAACATCAGTAATCAAATTGTAGTAGGAAAAATTTAACGATTAAGAGATAGAATCGACGTAAATCAAGTTAATTTCCGAGAGAGAAAGGTAGTTAGGGGTAACCATAATAAATCTCTTTTGATTAACAAAGCGGTGGAGTTTGTGTAAGCTCTGTCCATTCTATGATGGTGACATAGTAAGTTCCACCAAGCTTCGTAAGAAATTTAAGAAGTATCTTTCCAATTAACAGTAATACTCTGAAAAGAAGTTGCTAAAAAGAGGTTAATTAAAGGGGCTACCTGTTTATGGTTGGCAAAAACTGGAGAGAGACTTCCTAAGAAAACATGGTGAAAATGAAAAGGAACATCTAATTGGAGATATCATTAAGTTTACTCCAAATAGTGGTCCAAAAAGTGTTAGTAGAAGGACAATGGAAAAACATGTGTAATAAGTCTGCCTTAACATGAGGACATGGCCAGCACTTAGGGGAGTCTGTCAAATGAAAACGATGAAGGTCACAAGGGGTCAAAGAAAGTCTATTATAAAAATAGTATAGGGTTTGCGTTGTACTACCAGAACGGGAGGTGGAATGGATCCTGGACCAAAGCAATTCCCAAGTGTGTATAGGAAGGTCAAGGCTTAAATCTTTTTCCCATTGTAATTCTAAAGGAGATTTAACTCATGGGACGGGGATGAGATAGTAGTTTATGTATGGTAGCTGCCTTAAATTGAGTGGAAAAGTCAACAGTGTTGGGGGGAGGAGGTGACTGGTCGAGAGAGGTAGTGGGATCGGAATGCACAGGAGCATAATAAAAAGTGAGGATGTCAGTGAGAAGCATAATGTGAGGAAATGTGATAAAGAGATTTAAGAGCTGAGAAAGGCATAAAAGCACCATCTGTCATCAAGTGTTGAGGGGTTAAGATGCCTTTATCAATCCACTCCTTCCAAAATAGGGCACAATTATTAATCCTAACGTGTTTATTATACCAAAGAGGAAAGTCAGTGGAGCTAGAGTTAAAAGAGGGATGAGCGCAAAATGAAGATAGAGCTAACGCTTTAGAATGAAAGAAAGGGGGGAAAGAGAAACGTTTTGGGGGCAAAGTAATCAAAATGGCAGAGAGAAAGGAAAAGGGAGAGTACTGGGCCTGTTCTAAAGAACTCCAAGCAGTACAAGAAGAGGAGGTGGAGTCAGAGAGGA